>NC_047016.1:300000-524506 GCF_902652985.1 Pecten maximus | reverse complement strand
TATTCATTGCAACTGTTTTTATACCTTTTCATGTGCTACTAACAGTTCAAATTGTTTAAGAAATGAATCGGTTCTTTGCACTTCACATTAATCTTTGGTAAATATTTCACAAACTAATTTTCCACGTAAACATGTACGGTTTACATCATTTATCACTTCCCAATAATCATTTTTTTGTTTTAATGCACATTATCAATGATATCCAGCTTTTTTTTCTCAGTTTCCACCTCAGGTAAAATTTGATTGGAGACTGAATGATTTTTAACATGGTGTATACTGAATTTGACAACATCATAGAAATGATACATATTTCCCGTAAGATGATTCCTTTTATACACTTATTAGCAACTTTTTCCTTTATTCAAAAAAATAGATTTGACTTCACTTCACCTTTCAAAACGTCAGGGTCACTTGAATTCTTGTATTTCAATCAGAATGCTGTTGTAATGGCTGTCATGATTATTTTTTGGTATTCATCATAGAATTTCCAAGACAACTGTAATTGAAGAATGGATTTACATATTTTTGCAGAATTCTTATCCAGTTTTTGCAGAATTTTTAATCAAATTTTGCATTTTTTTTGTTTCACTATATATTCTTACTATTTTTTTGTTCATTTTTTTGCATATTTTAGTCATTCTTTTGCATATTTTATAACTGTTTACACATAAAAAGCTAAAAAGTGTCAAACTAACATGCTAAAACAGCATGTTAGCATGTTAAAACAACATGTTAGCATGTTAAATTAGCATGTTAGCATGTTAAAACAGCATGTTAGCATGCTAAAACACCAAGTCAGCGCGTTAAAACAGCATGTTAGCATGCTAAAACACCAAATCAGCACGTTAAAACAGCATGTTAGCATGCTAAAACACCAAATCAGCATGTTAAATTAGCATGTTAAAAAGACACAGTTTTAGAATGATTATTTTGAACTGACATGATTTCATTTTACAATAAAAACTATCTAAATCTACTGTAATCTCCAAAAAAAAGTTTGGTGGTTTACACATATTTAAAAATGGGGTGTAACAAATCTAGCATGGCTGATACACAGACAGAAACTTTTTACGTGTCATCAGGATCATTTGTCATGAGATCTTGTTTTAATCACCAAGGCCTCTGATGAATTGGGTTCTAATGTTTTTTGGTATACATCATGAATCATCAACAACAAATATTGAAAGAAGATGTCCAAAAAGAACCTGAAAAGATAAAATCTCAAGAAAATGCAGTTAAAGAAAGGTATGTCACTTCTGTATTTGAAACAAAGATACAGTAGAGAGAATGGTAGTGGTATATGGGGGTTTTTCTCCCGCCAAATTTGGCGGGAAAAAAACACCCATACCACTACATATCCCTCGACATCCTCGCTTACTACTTTGTAGCTGCCAACCTGGCCGTCGACCACTTTATGTATGTAGGCGCCAACTACCTTGTAGCCTAGTCGCTGGTCTATCAGCCTCTGTCAAACGCTAAAAAGACCTAGATGTCGGGGCCTGATCGGTATGTGTAAAAGTTGGCGACGTGTCTAGAAAACACTTTGTGGAGGAATAATACTACTGGGAATGTAGCCTGAGTGTGTGACATACATGTGATACTGTATACATGTCTACTGTAGGATTACTGTTGAATCTAGTTAACAGAGTTACATGGTAGTTTGCAGGGGGCGGTTAATTATTTATACTCCGTTCATGTCAATTTGTCTGTGAGTGTCTGACAATGCGAAATGTACCCTAACATTGTGGCGGAAAACAAGTGTCAAAGATGCCATTGTTGGTTTTTTATTTCAAAATGTTACGTCACAACGATTGACACATCATGTCACATCACTCCATACGACGCATCATCTCACATCACTACATACGACATATCATCTCACATCACTCCATACGACGTATCATCTCACATCACTCCATACGACACATCATCTCACATTACTCCATACGACGCATCATCTCACATCACTCCATACGACGCATCATCTCACATCACTCCATACGACGCATCATCTCACATCACTCCATACGAAACATCATCTCACATCACTCCATACGACGCATCATCTCACATTACTTGATACGACAATCATCTCACATCACTCCATACGACACATCATCTCATATCACTCCACACGACGCATCATCTCACATCACTCCATACGACGCATCATCTCACATCACTCCATACGACGCATCATCTCACATTACTCCATACGACGCATCATCTCACATCACTCCATACGACGCATCATCTCACATCACTCCATACGACGCATCATCTCACATCACTCCATACGAAACATCATCTCACATCACTCCATACGACGCATCATCTCACATTACTTGATACGACAATCATCTCACATCACTCCATACGACACATCATCTCATATCACTCCACACGACGCATCATCTCACATCACTCCATACGACGCATCATCTCACATCACTCCATACGACGCATCATCTCACATCACTCCATACGACGCATCATCTCACATCACTCCATACGACATATCATCTCACATCACTCCATACGACGCATCATCTCACATCACTCCATACGACATATCATCTCACATTACTCCATACGACACATCATCTCACATCACTCCATACGACGCATCATCTCACATTACTCCATACGACATATCATCTCACATCACTCCATACGACGCATCATCTCACATCACTCCATACGACGCATCATCTCACATTACTCCATACGACACATCATCTCACATCACTCCATACGACGCATCATCTCACATCACTCCATACGTCACATCATCTCACATTACTTTATACGACGCATCATATCACATCACTCCATACGACGCATCATCTCACATCACTCCATACGACATATCATCTCACATTACTTGATACGACGCATCATCTCACATTAATCAATACGACATATCATCTCACATCACTCCATACGACACATCATCTCAAATTACTCCATACGAAACATCATCTCACATCACTCCATACGACATATCATCTCACATCACTCCATACGACGCATCATCTCACATCACTCCATACGACGCATCATCTCACATCACTCCATACGACACATCATCTCACATTACTCCATACGACACATCATCTCACATCACTCCATACGACACATCATCTCACATTACTCCATACGACACATCATCTCACATCACTCCATATGACGCATCATCTCACATCACTCCATACGACACATCATCTCACATCACTCCATATGACGCATCATCTCACATCACTCCATACGACGCATCATCTCACATCACTCCATACGACACATAATCTCACATCACTCCATACGACACATCATCTCACATCACTCCATACGACACATCATCTCACATTACTCCATACGACACATCATCTCACATTACTCCATACGACGCATCATCTCACATCACTCCTTACGACACATCATCTCACATCACTCCATACGACGCATCATCTCACATCACTCCATACGACGCATCATCTCACATCACTCAATACGACATATCATCTCACATCACTCCATACGACGTATCATCTCACATCACTCCATACGACACATCATCTCACATTACTCCATACGACGCATCATCTCACATCACTCCATACGACGCATCATCTCACATCCCTCCATACGACGCATCATCTCACATCACTCCATACGAAACATCATCTCACATCACTCCATACGACGCATCATCTCACATTACTTGATACGACAATCATCTCACATCACTCCATACGACACATAATCTCATATCACTCCATACGACGCATCATCTCACATCACTCCATACGACGCATCATCTCACATCACTCCATACGACGCATCATCTCACATCACTCCATACGACATATCATCTCACATTACTCCATACGACACATCATCTCACATCACTCCATACGACGCATCATCTCACATAACTCCATACGACATATCATCTCATATCACTCCATACGACGCATCATCTCACATCACTCCATACGACGCATCATCTCACATTACTCCATACGACACATCATCTCACATCACTCCATACGACGCATCATCTCACATCACTCCATACGACACATCATCTCACATTACTTTATACGACGCATCATATCACATCACTCCATACGACGCATCATCTCACATCACTCCATACGACATATCATCTCACATTACTTGATACGACGCATCATCTCACATTAATCAATACGACATATCATCTCACATCACTCCATACGACACATCATCTCAAATTACTCCATACGAAACATCATCTCACATCACTCCATACGACATATCATCTCACATCACTCCATACGACGCATCATCTCACATCACTCCATACGACGCATCATCTCACATCACTCCATACGACACATCATCTCACATTACTCCATACGACACATCATCTCACATCACTCCATACGACACATCATCTCACATTACTCCATACGACACATCATCTCACATCACTCCATATGACGCATCATCTCACATCACTCCATACGACACATCATCTCACATCACTCCATATGACGCGTCATCTCACATCACTCCATACGACGCATCATCTCACATCACTCCATACGACACATAATCTCACATCACTCCATACGACACATCATCTCACATCACTCCATACGACACATCATCTCACATTACTCCATACGACACATCATCTCACATTACTCCATACGACGCATCATCTCACATCACTCCTTACGACACATCATCTCACATCACTCCATACGACGCATCATCTCACATCACTCCATACGACGCATCATCTCACATCACTCAATACGACATATCATCTCACATCACTCCATACGACGTATCATCTCACATCACTCCATACGACACATCATCTCACATTACTCCATACGACGCATCATCTCACATCACTCCATACGACGCATCATCTCACATCCCTCCATACGACGCATCATCTCACATCACTCCATACGAAACATCATCTCACATCACTCCATACGACGCATCATCTCACATTACTTGATACGACAATCATCTCACATCACTCCATACGACACATAATCTCATATCACTCCATACGACGCATCATCTCACATCACTCCATACGACGCATCATCTCACATCACTCCATACGAAACATCATCTCACATCACTCCATACGACATATCATCTCACATCACTCCATACGACGCATCATCTCACATCACTCCATACGACATATCATCTCACATTACTCCATACGACACATCATCTCACATCACTCCATACGACGCATCATCTCACATAACTCCATACGACATATCATCTCATATCACTCCATACGACGCATCATCTCACATCACTCCATACGACGCATCATCTCACATTACTCCATACGACACATCATCTCACATCACTCCATACGACGCATCATCTCACATCACTCCATACGACACATCATCTCACATTACTTTATACGACGCATCATATCACATCACTCCATACGACGCATCATCTCACATCACTCCATACGACATATCATCTCACATTACTTGATACGACGCATCATCTCACATTACTCAATACGACATATCATCTCACATCACTCCATACGACACATCATCTCACATTACTTTATACGACGCATCATATCACATCACTCCATACGACGCATCATCTCACATCACTCCATACGACATATCATCTCACATTACTTGATACGACGCATCATCTCACATTACTCAATACGACATATCATCTCACATCACTCCATACGACGCATCATCTCACATCACTCCATACGACACATCATCTCACATTACTTTATACGACGCATCATATCACATCACTCCATACGACGCATCATCTCACATCACTCCATACGACGCATCATCTCACATCAGTCGATACGACGCATCATCTCACATCACTCCATACGACATATCATCTCACATCACTCCATACGACGCATAATCTCACATCACTCCATACGACGCATCATCTCACATCACTCCATACGACATATCATCTCACATCACTCCATACGACGCATCATCTCACATCACTCCATACGACGCATCATCTCACATCACTCCATACGACACATCATCTCACATTACTCCATACGACACATCATCTCACATCACTCCATACGACACATCATCTCACATCACTCCATACGACGCATCATCTCACATCACTTCATACGACACATCATCTCACATCACTCCATACGACACATCATCTCACATCACTCCATACGACACATCATCTCACATCACTCCATATGACGCATCATCTCACATCACTCCATACGACGCATCATCTCACATTACTCCATAAGACACATAATCTCACATCACTCCATACGACACATCATCTCACATCACTCCATACGATACATCATCTCACATTACTCCATACGACACATCATCTCACATTACTCCATACGACGCATCATCTCACATCACTCCATACGACATATCATCTCACATCACTCCATACGACGCATCATCTCACATCACTCCATACGACGCATCATCTCACATCACTCCATACGACATATCATCTCACATCACTCCATACGACGCATCATCTCACATCACTCCATACGACATATCATCTCACATCACTCCATACGACGCATCATCTCACATCACTCCATACGACGCATCATCTCACATCATTCCATACGACGCATCATCTCACATCACTCCATACGACATATCATCTCACATCACTCCATACGATGCATCATCTCACATCACTCCATACGAAACAGCATCTCACTTTACTTTTTACGACACATTATCTCATTTTATGTCATGCCACATGTTATCTCTTATTACTATTGTTAATTCCTCGGATGTATCGGACACATCATCAAATATGACACGTCGTGTCTGACGTTAGCATTATACGTTTGATGAGTCACGTCCCGTCTCTCGTTCGTGTGATAAGGCACGTCCTGTCTCTCGTTCGTGTGATAAGACACGTCCTGTCTCTCGTTCGTGTGATAAGACACGTCCTGTCTCTTGTTCGCGTGATGAGACACGTCATGTCTCTCGTTCGTGTGATAAGACACGTCCCGTCTCTCGTTCGTGTGATAAGACACGTCCCGTCTCTCGTTCGTGTGATGAGACACGTCCCTTCTCTCGTTCGCGTGATGAGACACGCCTGTTTCTCGTTCGCGTGATGAGAAACGTCCTGTTCCTCGTTCGCGTGAATAGACACATCCTATTTCTCGTTCGCGTGATGAGACAGGCCTTGTTTCTCGTTCGCGTGATGAGAAACGTCCTGTCTCTCGTTCGCTTGATGAGACACGCCCTGTTCCTCGTTCGCGAGAATAGACACATCCTATTTCTCGTTCACGTGATGAGACACGTCTCGTCTCTCGTTCACGTCACGAGACACGTCCTGTCTCTCGCTCGCGTGATGTGACACGCCTGTCTCTTGTTCGAGTGATGAGAAACGTCCTGTTTCTCATTTTCGTTTACCTGATGAGAAACGTCCTATCTCTCGTTCGCGTGATGAGAAACGTCCTATCTCTCGTTCGCGTGATGAGAACGTTGTCTCTCGTTCGCTTGATGAGACACGTCCTGTTTCTCGTTCGCGTGAATAGACACATCGCAAATTTCTCGTTCGCGTGATAAGAAACGTCCTGTTCCTCGTTCGCGTGATGAGACACGTGCCGTCTCTCGTTCACGTGATGAGACACGTCCTGTTTCTCGTTCGCGTGTGGAGACACGTCTTGTCTCTATCACATTCCCTTTGTCCCTTACAGTTACATGTTATATCTCATGGAATACGCTGCGCCCCTTTTCACATTATTTGTAAATTTCCATATCAATTCCATATCGTTCAGGGTTGAAATGTCATTTTACCTGGTACGCACTTACTGTATTGTAAAATTTAACATTTTCTGCAGTATATATAGATTGTTTGTAAACACGGGCGATATGGCGGACCGCGTGTATCGACCCCGGCATAGCATCACACGGTCGTGACAGTCCGCCAGGCGGAAAGCTTCACAATTCCTCAGTCGCTTGAATGGGTACAGCTACATATTGATCACAGGGTTCAAATATCGCCATGTTTATTGGGCATGTGAATATGAAGAGGTGTTTTGTTTTTGTGGAATAGTCTCATCGAATTGATTTCTACATAAGTAAACTCCAAGGCCGACGACACATTCTTCACTTGCAGGTTAACTAGCTAAATACCAATCAACCAGCAGAACTGAGTGAATCAACTTATCCGACAGTGGCATGCGATGTCGTGCAGAATTCGCAATTTGTGATTTAAAACATTATCGTGAAAACGGCCTAGATGTTGATGATCACGTCTCTGGACATTAAGACGTGTAGTTCATTACGCCGACAGTGTTAGAAAGTCAGGACAGCGTCAGAGAACGGCGAAACCGAAAGTATCCCCACACGTGGAGGTCTCAACAGGCACAGGTAATATAACATAAAACAATGTCGTCAAGGTAGGATTGGTGACCGTATCATACAGGTATAATATAACATAAAACAATGTCGTCAAGGTAGGATTGGTGACCGTATCATACAGGTATAATATAACATAAAACAATGTCGTCAAGTTAGGATTGGTGACCGTATCATACAGGTATAAACTTACGTAAAACAATGTCATCTTCCCTCGTCAAGGTAGGATTACTGACCGTATCATACAGGTATAAACTTACGTAAAACAATGTCATCTTCCCTCGGCACGGTAGGATTGCTGACCGTATCATACAGGTATAAACTTACGTAAAACAATGTCATCTTCCCTCGGCACGGTAGGATTGCTGACCATATCATACAGGTATAAACTTACGTAAAACAATGTCATCTCCCCTCGGCACGGTAGGATTACTGACCGTATCATACAGGTATAAACTTACGTAAAACAATGTCATCTTCCCTCGGCACGGTAGGATTGCTGACCGTATCATACAGGTATAAACTTACGTAAAACAATGTCATCTCCCCTCGGCACGGTAGGATTACTGACCGTATCATACAGGTATAAACTTACGTAAAACAATGTCATCTCCCCTCGTCAAGGTAGGATTACTGACCGTATAACTCTATTTATACCGGTATTGTCTGTTTTATACCGGTATTGTCTGTTTCATACCGGTATTGTCTGTTTTATACCGGTATTGTCTGTTTTATACCGGTATTGTCTGTTTTGTACCGGTATTGTCTGTTTTGTACCGGTAGTGTCTGTTTTATACCAGTATTGTCTGTTTGATGTTTTTCCCCGGTTTACGTAGATTATGTCACACCCACAGGTCCCGATGGCATTGATAGATACCCAGGGAGTATGTGACCTTCTGTGGGACATTTTAGGAACTGTATATGCCATTCTTCATTAGTCCAGTGTGAATAGAAAACCGTCTCTTTAAGATCAGTCGCGATTTATCAATGAAGGTGCCGAGGATCGATAACTCTACTGAATAATTTCTTACCGGCACTTTAATCACCGGACACGTCCTTGGAATATATCAATGTAGTGTATAGTTGTCTCCGGACAATTAATCTCACTTTGTATACAATATATAGCTTTTGGATTTTACTTGATAATCTGCGCCGTATATAGTTGAGTCTATATGAAACACACACCAACCTACAACTGTACCGTGTGTTATAACGCGGTCTCACACATAACAGCTTCAGCTAGTGTCAAGATCATTGGGTCAGATATGTTAAAAAATATTGTTTTTTTTTTCTCTTCAAATTCTGGAAAACAATAATTTCCTCATATAAATGATATAAATCTGCATTAAAGGTCATTGGGTCTTACATCAATGTAAAAATCCTCAGGTCCTTTTCTCAGTCACTAACGAGGAAGCATTCATTCTGAATACTTTGCCATTCTGTATCCTTAATATCACCGGGATCGATACAGGCCCCATGGGCTTTTTGCCTTTATTTTACAGTGAAGACAAGTTTTATTGTGGAGAAAACGCGTCTTGGACCGTTGATGTGATCGCCAGAATGGTTGAATTTGTAGCTCCGGGATTTTGACATTTTAAGAATGTTAACGGGGTTACAGAATAGGGAGGCCTTCCATTCACTATCACAGACAGTTTTAATGGCAAGGCTGTGTTGTTCAACTTAATTAATAACGTAGTTGTTAAATGTAACCTGGAAATCTGCACTACTCTTTTGTTTTAATTCATCGATTAAATCTCCTAATGTAAAGGAAGAAAGAACATTTTTGTCTCAACTTTCATCACGGCTGAAGTGGTTGGAGTGGAATGGTATACAGCGTTATAAAGGTAATGTTGACAAGTCGTGACTAAGTTAGATATCAGAGTGGAATGGTATACAGCGCTATATAGGTAATGTTGATAAGTCGTGACTAAGTTAGATATCAGAGTGGAATGGTATACAGTGTTATATAGATAATGTGGACAAGTCGTGACTAAGTTAGATATCAGAGTGGAATGGTATACAGCGCTATATAGGTAATGTTGACAAGTCGTGACTAAGTTAGATATCAGAGTGGAATGGTATACAGCGTTATAAAGGTAATGTTGACAAGTCGTGACTAAGTTAGATATCAGAGTGGAATGGTATACAGCGCTATATAGGTAATGTTGACAAGTCGTGACTAAGTTAGATATCAGAGTGGAATGGTATACAGTCCTATATAGGTAATGTTGACAAGTCGTGACTAAGTTAGATATCAGAGTGGAATGGTATACAGTCCTATATAGTTAATGTTGATAAGTCGTGACTAAGTTAGATATCAGAGTGGAATGGTATACAGCGTTATATAGGTAATGTTGACAGGTCGTGACTAAGTTAGATATCAGAGTGGAATGGTATACAGTGGTATATAGGTAATGTTGACAAGTCGTGACTAAGTTAGATATCAGAGTGGAATGGTATACAGTGGTATATAGGTAATGTTGACAAGTCGTGACTAAGTTAGATATCAGAGTGGAATGGTATACAGCGCTATATAGGTAATGTTGACAAGTCGTGACTAAGTTAGATATCAGAGTGGAATGGTATACAGCGCTATATAGGTAATGTTGACAAGTCGTGAGTGACTAAGTTAGATATCAGAGTGGAATGGTATACAGTCCTATATAGGTTATGTTGACAAGTCGTGAGTGACTAAGTTAGATTTCAGAGTGGAATGGTATACAGCGTTATATAGGTAATGTTGACCAGTCGTGACTAAGTTAGATATCAGAGTGGAATGGTATACAGCGTTATATAGGTAATGTTGACCAGTCGTGACTAAGTAAGATATCAGAGTGGAATGGTATACAGTGGTATATAGGTAATGTTGACAAGTCGTGACTAAGTTAGATATCAGAGTGGAATGGTATACAGTCCTATGTAGATAATGTTGATAAGTCGTGAGTGACTAAGTGTGAGTGACTTAGCTAGATATCGTTTTGCATGGATGACCAATCAAATTGCTTCTTATCAATAAAGCTTTTCTTCGACTGAAATATAGAAACGGCATACACGATCTGTATGTACGTCCATATATCGGCAATGTTTGTTATGTTGTATACAAACCACAACACATATAGAACGACATCTCTGAGTGGTCATTTTTTTCGTAGCCATTATCTACGTAACTAATCAGATTACTGGATTCAGTTCCGAAATAAATCATCGTCTGACATCACGTTCTCTACACATCGTCTGACATCACGTTCTCTACACATCGTCTGACATTGCGTTCTCTACATATCATCTGACATCACATTCTCTACACATCATCTGACATCACGTTCTCTCCACATCATCTGACATCACGTTCTCTACAAATCATCTGACATCACATTCTCTCCACATCGTCTGACATCACGTTCTCTACACATCGTCTGACATCACATTCTCTCCACATCGTCTGACATCGCGTTCTCTACACATCGTCTGACATCATGTTCTCTACAAATCATCTGACATCACGTTCTCTACAAATCATCTGACATCACATTCTCTACACATCATCTGACATCACACTCTATACATCATCTGACATCACGTTCACTACACATCGTCTGACATCACGTTCTCTACACATCATCTGACATCACGTTCTCTACACATCGTCTGACATCACGTTTTCTACACATCGTCTGACATCACGTTCACTACACATCATCTGACATCACGTTCTCTACACATCGTCTGACATCACATTCTCTACACATCGTCTGACATCACATTCTCTCCACATCGTCTGACATCGCGTTCTCTACACATCGTCTGACATCATGTTCTCTACAAATCATCTGACATCACATTATCTACACATCATCTGACATCACGTTCTCTACAAATCATCTGACATCACATTCTCTACAAATCATCTGACATCACATTCTCTACACATCGTCTGACATCACATTTTCTACACATCCTCTGACATCACGTTCTCTACACATCGTCTGACATCACGTTCACTACACATCATCTGACATCACATTCTCTACATATCGTCTGACATCACATTCTCTACACATCGTCTGACATCACATTCTCTACACATCGTCTGACATCGCGTTCTCTTCATATCATCTGACATCACATTCTCTACACATTGACTGACATCACGTTCTCTATACATCGTCTGACATCACGTTCACTACACATCGTCTGACATCGGGTTTTCTACACATCGTCTGACATCACGTTCTCAAAACATCATCTGATATCACGTCCTCTACACATCGTCTGACATCACGTTCCCTACACATCGTCTGACATCACGTTCTCAAAACATCATCTGATATCACGTCCTCTACACATCGTCTGACATCACGTTCCCTACACATCGTCTGACATCACATTCTCAAAACATCATCTGACATCACATTCTCTCCACATCGTCTGACATCACGTTCTCTACACATCGTCTGACATCACGTTCTCTACACATCGTCTGACATCACTTTTTCTACACATCGTCTGACATCACGTTCCCTACACATCGTCTGACATCACGTTCTCAAAACATCATCTGACATCACATTCTCTCCACATCGTCTGACATCACGTTCTCTACACATCGTCTGACATCACGTCCGCTACACATCGTCTGACATCACGTTCTCTACACATCGTCTGACATCACGTTCTCAACACATCGTCTGACATCGCGTTCTATACACATCGTCTGACATCACGTTCTCTACACATCGTCTGACATCACGTTCTCTACACATCGTCTGACATCACATTCTCTGCACATCGTCTGACATCACGTTCTCTACACATCATCTGACATCACGTTCTCTACACATCGTCTGACATCACATTCTCTAACACATCGTCTGACATAACGTTCTCTACACATCGTCTGACATCACGTTCTCTACACATCGTCTGACATCACAATCTATACACATCGTCTGACATCACGTTCTCTACACATCGTCTGACATCACGTCCGCTACACATCGTCTGACATCACATTCTCTACACATCGTCTGACATCACATTCTCTACACATCGTCTGACATCACGTTCTCTACACATCGTCTGACATCACGTTCTCTACACATCATCTGACATCACGTTCTCTACACATCGTCTGACATCACATTCTCTAACACATCGTCTGACATAACGTTCTCTACACATCGTCTGACATCACAATCTATACACATCGTCTGACATCACGTTCTCTACACATCGTCTGACATCACGTTCTCTACACATCATCTGACATCACATTCTCTACACATCGTCTGACATCACGTTCTCTACACATCGTCTGACATCACGTTCTCTACACATCGTCTGACATCACATTCTCTACACATCGTCTGACATCACGTTCTCTACACATCCTCTGACATCAAATTCTCTACACATCATCTGACATCACATTCTCTACACATTGACTGACATCACGTTCTCTATACATCGTCTGACATCACGTTCACTACACATCGTCTGACATCGGGTTTTCTACACATCGTCTGACATCACGTTCTCAAAACATCATCTGATATCACGTCCTCTACACATCGTCTGACATCACGTTCCCTACACATCGTCTGACATCACGTTCTCAAAACATCATCTGATATCACGTCCTCTACACATCGTCTGACATCACGTTCTCTACACATCGTCTGACATGACGTTATCGTCACATCGTCTGACATCACGTTCTCTACACATCGTCTGACATCACATTCTCTACACATCGTCTGACATCACGTTCTCTACACATCGTCTGACATCACGTTCTCTACACATCGTCTGACATCACATTCTCTACACATCGTCTGACATCACGTTCTCTACACATCGTCTGACATCACGTTCTCTACACATCGTCTGACATCACAATCTATACACATCGTCTGACATCACGTTCTCTACACATCGTCTGACATCACGTTCTCTACACATCATCTGACATCACATTCTCTACACATCGTCTGACATCACATTCTCTAACACATCGTCTGACATCACGTCCGCTACACATCGTCTGACATCACGTTCTCTACACATCGTCTGACATCACATTCTATACACATCGTCTGACATCACATTCTCTACACATCGTCTGACATGACGTTATCGTCACATCGTCTGACATCACGTTCTCTACACATCGTCTGACATCACATTCTCTACACATCGTCTGACATCACGTTCTCTACACATCCTCTGACATCACATTCTCTACACATCATCTGACATCACATTCTCTACACATTGACTGACATCACGTTCTCTATACATCGTCTGACATCACGTTCACTACACATCGTCTGACATCGGGTTTTCTACACATCGTCTGACATCACGTTCTCAAAACATCATCTGATATCACGTCCTCTACACATCGTCTGACATCACGTTCCCTACACATCGTCTGACATCACGTTCTCAAAACATCATCTGATATCACGTCCTCTACACATCGTCTGACATCACGTTCTCTACACATCGTCTGACATGACGTTATCGTCACATCGTCTGACATCACGTTCTCTACACATCGTCTGACATCACATTCTCTACACATCGTCTGACATCACGTTCTCTACACATCGTCTGACATCACGTTCTCTACACATCATCTGACATCACATTCTCTACACATTGACTGACATCACGTTCTCTATACATCGTCTGACATCACGTTCACTACACATCGTCTGACATCGGGTTTTCTACACATCGTCTGACATCACGTTCTCAAAACATCATCTGATATCACGTCCTCTACACATCGTCTGACATCACGTTCCCTACACATCGTCTGACATCACGTTCTCAAAACATCATCTGATATCACGTCCTCTACACATCGTCTGACATCACGTTCTCTACACATCGTCTGACATGACGTTATCGTCACATCGTCTGACATCACGTTCTCTACACATCGTCTGACATCACATTCTCTACACATCGTCTGACATCACGTTCTCTACACATCGTCTGACATCACGTTCTCTACACATCGTCTGACATCACATTCTCTACACATCGTCTGACATCACGTTCTCTACACATCATCTGATATTACATTTTCTACACATAATCTGACATGACATTCTCTACACATCGTCTGACATCACATTTTCTTATATCTAGAGAGGTACTTATGTGTTCCGTAAACCATCCGTATATCTACAGAGGTACTTATGTGTTCCGTAAACCATCCGTATATCTACAGCGGTACTTATGTGTTCCGTAAACCATCCGTATATCTACAGAGGTACTTATGTGTTCCGTAAACCATCCGTATATCTACAGAGGTACTTATGTGTTCCTTAAACCGTCCTTATATCTACAGAGGTATTTATGTGTTCCGTGAACCATCCTTATATCTACAGCGGTACTTATGTGTTCCGTAAACCATCCGTATATCTACAGCGGTACTTATGTGTTCCGTAAACCATCCGTATATCTAGAGAGGTACTGTGGTTTTCGGTAACATGTCGTTATATAAACTGTTGACCGGTAAGTGAGATTGTGAAGAGTAATTATATTTCCGTGAGTGTTGCTAGTATCATTAGTGAATTCTTGTCTGAAACAATGTCCTTTGATAATATGCTCAGTTGGAAAATTAAACCTACGATAATATACCTACCTAAGTGGTGTTATGCCTGGGGTATACTATTGATCCCAACACCTTGCCGCATTATTTGAAACGCCACTGAATCATATGTATACGCAGATATTTTCGATATTTGTAGATTTGTTGGTTTGCTCGGCAGTGGTTTGGCACGATTCCCGACTTTCACACAGTTTCAGTTAAAGTGAAGGTCATTACTATAAATGGCCTGTTGGCTTGCGTTACCAGGTTTATATAAGGCTAGTGGTTTGGATTATAATGGTACAATATACAAGGAACTTTATTAAACGTCGCATATGTATTATAGAGGAACATTAGCTCGTGCAGGGTATTAGTGCGACAAACATAGGCGTGGAAACAACATAAAATCATATAGTGTTACAAAACAACAATAAGTGTGGTCACAGATGGGTGTGGTCACAGATGGGTGTGGTCACAGATAGGCGTGGTCACAGATGGGCGTGGTCACAGATGGGTGTTGCGACAGATAGGCGTGGTCACAGAGGGGTGTGGCGACAGATATGAGTTGTCACAGATGGGTATGGTCACAGATAGGCGTGGTCACATATGGGTGTGGCAACAGATGGGTGTGGTCACAGATGGGTATGGTCACAGATGGGTGTGGCAACAGATGGGTATGGTCACAGATGGGTATGGTTATATATGGATGGTGTTGATAATGAAATTTGCTTCAGACAGAATTTTGAATGTTAAAGACTTAATCGTATAACATACAAAAGACATACGAAATATGTAGTTAATACACAATGTAAAAAGGTAGTGCAATTGACAAGTGTACAATGATATAGTGAATGAATTAAACATGTTTTGGATTAGACCCCTGCCAAACCCTCTGTCCACTACAATAAAAAATAAGTATTGTTTAAATTGGTAACATTGCAAAGACCAAGAATGAACAATCATATTAGACAGGTTTAGGGGATAAAAAGGACGCATCCCAGGTGTGGACCAGCCTTCTGAACTCCCTAAGTTTTCAACTTTCCAAGAGTCATTTGAGAGATTGTTTTATACCACGAAGGCCTAAAAAAGAGACATAAAAGCCAAGCGTTACTACAGATAGAAAGGTTTGTATTTCGAAGTAATTTTTTTCTTCTTTTGTACAAGGCAGGTAGATATACGGTCAAGCTGCGGGGATAACTGAACACGTTTTTACTTTTACCTCAGACCAAATCTGACGCATTTCAAAGTGCAAGGCATACACAAACAAAGTGGATTAGAATACAAGGTTTATAAGCCAAGTTGTGTGAATAACGAGCCGGATTAAAAATACAAGGTTTATAAACCAAGTTGTGTGAAAATCAAAGTGGATTACAAATTACAAGGTTTATAAACCAAGTTGTGTGAATAATGAGCTGGATTAAAAATACAAGAGTTATAAGCCAAGTTGTGTGAAAAACAAAGTGGATTACAAATTACAAGGTTTATAAACCAAGTTGTGTGAAAAACAGTGGATTACAAATTACAAGGTTTATAAACCAAGTTGTGTGAAAATCAAAGTGGATTACAAATTACAAGGTTTATAAACCAAGTTGTGTGAATAATGAGCTGGATTAAAAATACAAGAGTTATAAGCCAAGTTGTGTGAAAAACAAAGTGGATTACAAATTACAAGGTTTATAAACCAAGTTGTGTGAAAAACAGTGGATTACAAATTACAAGGTTTATAAACCAAGTTGTGTGAATAATGAGCTGGATTAAAAATACAAGAGTTATAAGCCAAGTTGTGTGAAAATCGAGCTGGATTAAAAATACAAGAGTTATAAGCCAAGTTGTGTGAAAATCGAGCTGGATTAAAAATACAAGAGTTATAAGCCAAGTTGTGTGAAAATCGAGCTGGATTATGAATTACAAAGTTTATAAAAGGCTAATCGGGGTTGATGGCGAATAAAGTGTTTAAAGTATATAAGGCCAACAAAGACTAAACCTATACACCAAATTCAATTTGATTTGATAAGTTGAGAAATGATTGGAAAATTAACGGCTGGACATTACGGAGACAAAGTTGCGTGAGGGGCTAATATGAATGGGAAACTCAGAAGGTGGGTAAAAATGTGCGAATTATGAATTATCGGTAATACGGGTATCAGTAGCTGATTCAGAGTTAGTAACTCGAGCGTTGTGGATTATTGCGTGGATTAAAGAAAGCATATTTGGAGATAAAAGATAATTAAGATGAACAAGATCAAGAGCAAGTTACATCGTGCACATTCTACACATGAGGCGAGTAGTCTTTCTGTGATGCTCCGCGATTCTATGTACCTAGCTTGGCCCGCCGCCAGCTTTGCTGAGGACAACACAAATGATGCCAAGAGGAGACTACTCCGTCAGAGTGCAGCGATCATTGACGAAGAGAGTGAAGACGACGAATTGGAGTAAGTACCTTTTATACTTATTAAGGGTTGAATTATACGCTGAATGCGTGAGTACCTTTTATACTTATTAAGGGTTGAATTATACGCTGAATGCGTAAGTACCTTTTATACTTATTAAGGGTTGAATTATACGCTGAATGCGTAAGTACCTTTTATACTTATTAAGGGTTGAATTATACGCTGAATGCGTAAGTACCTTTTATACTTATTAAGGGTTGAATTATACGCTGACTGCGTGAGTACCTTTTATACTTATTAAGGATTGAATTATACGCTGAATGCGTAAGTACCTTTTATACTTATTAAGGGTTGAATTATACGATGAATGCGTAAGTGCCTTTTATTCTTATTAAGGATTGAATTATACGCTGAATGCGTGAGTACCTTTTATACTTATTAAGGATTGAATTATACGCTGAATGCGTAAGTACCTTTTATACATATTAAGGGTTGAATTATACGCTGAAGGATTTTTGGGGGCAGGGTTAATTATTTGAGTTTGTCGGGCAAGTTTGATAAATTGTAGTCCTTACTAATGCGGCAAAATTCAATCCTTTTTGTACCGGTTTTGTTTATTATAATTTAGGTATCAGCATGACATCAACTCGGTCTGTCCGACCCCCCCCCCCCCCCCCCTCTCTCTCTCTCTCTCTATTTTTAAGAAACTTTTTGTGCATAATACGATCCTTTTGTGTTGTAAAAGTATGCATAATACAAACACATATATGTAACTGATACATGTACATATACGTATATACATTAAGGTAGAGGTGGTGTTCTACTGTATCGGTAGTTGGTGTTCTACTGTACCGGTAGAGGTGGTGTTCTACTGTACCGGTAGAGGTGGTGTTCTACTGTACCGGTAGAGGTGGTGCTCTACTGTACCGGTAGAGGTGGTGTTCTATTGTACCGGTAGAGGTGGTGTTCTATTGTACCGGTAGAGGTGGTGTTCTACTGTACCGGTAGAGATGGTGTTCTACTGTACCGGTAGAGGTGGTGTTCTACTGTACCGGTAGAGATGGTGTTGTACTGTACTGGTAGAGATGGTGTTACTCTGTACCGGTAGAGGTGGTGTTGTACTGTACCGGTAGAGGTGGTGTTCTACTGTACCGGTAGAGGTGGTGTTCTACTGTACCGGTAGGGGTGGTGTTCTACTGTACCGGTAGGGGTGGTGTTCTACTGTACCGGTAGAGGTGGTGTTGTACTGTACCGGTAGCGGTGGTGTTCTATTGTACCGGTAGAGGTGGTGTTCTACTGTACCGGTAGAGGTGGTGTTCTACTGTACCGGTAGGGGTGGTGTTCTATTGTACCGGTAGAGGTGGTGTTCTACTGTACCGGTAGAGGTGGTGTTCTACTGTACCGGTAGAGGTGGTGTTCTACTGTACCGGTAGAGGTGGTGTTCTACTGTACCGGTAGAGGTGTTGTTCTACTGTACCGGTAGAGGTGGTGTTCTACTGTACCGGTAGAGGTGTTGTTCTACTGTACCGGTAGAGTTGGTGTTCTACTGTACCGGTAGAGGTGGTGTTCTACTGTACTGGTAGATGTGGTGTTCTACTGTACCGGTAGAGTTGGTGTTCTACTGTACCGGTAGAGATGGTGTTCTACTGTACCGGTAGAGGTGGTGTTGTACTGTACCGGTAGAGGTGGTGTTGTACTGTACCGGTAGAGGTGGTGTTCTACTGTACCGGTAGAGGTGGTGTTCTACTGTACCGGTAGAGGTGGTGTTCTACTGTACCGGTAGATGTGGTGTTCTACTGTACCGGTAGAGGTGGTGTTCTACTGTACCGGTAGAGGTGGTGTTGTACTGTACCGGTAGAGGTGGTGTTGTACTGTACCGGTAGAGGTGGTGTTCTATTGTACCGGTAATGTTGGTGTTCTATTGTACCGGTAGAGATGGTGTTCTACTGTACCGGTGGGGGTGGTGTTCTACTGTACCGGTAGTTGGTGTTCTACTGTACCGGTAGAGGTGGTGTTCTACTGTATCGGTAGTTGGTGTTCTACTGTACCGGTAGAGGTGGTGTTCTACTGTACCGGTAGAGGTGGTGTTCTATTGTACCGGTAGAGGTGGTGTTCTACTGTACCGGTAGAGGTGGTGTTCTACTGTACCGATAGAGGTGGTGTTCTACTGTACCGGTAGAGGTGGTGTTACTCTGTACCGGTAGAGGTGGTGTTCTACTGTACCGGTAGCGGTGGTGTTCTACTGTACCGGTAGAGGTGGTGTTCTATTGTACCGGTAGAGGTGGTGTTACTCTATACCGGTAGAGGTGGTGTTCTACTGTACCGGTAGAGGTGGTGTTCTACTGTACCGGTATAGGTGGTGTAAATTGTCTCCCTTCGTCATTTGTGATACACATCTAATTATTAACACAATGTTATATCATATGGATTTTGTGTTGTTTATCCGAAGTTAAAGTTTTCAGTATCTTGTTGAAGTTGTACTATGATGAGTATTTATAAGATGTGGACAATTCGCATCCATGTATGTATTATGTTACAATTGCGATCCCGATATTCACATCATCTAATAAACGACTTGTCACTATGATTGTGTCAGAGTATCGGGCCGAACATCACTGTTAGAAAACGTGGATTTGTCGCTGCGGTATAAACTGAGGGTATTTCGGAACATAAATAATGAGTTCGAGACCTGGTCCGAGCACGAGTCATAAAGTTGTCTTCCTTCGTCATTTATATCCTATACCGGGGTATATATACATATATGAACCGCACAGTGGATTTAGTTAGGTATTACAGTTCTATAGGGTTTATTATTGCCATTAGAAGAGTTAATCAGCCAGTAGGCAGTATCTAGGTCCTTATATAAATGTAACTTAGGACGAAAGTAGTCTTGCTCAAGTCCGGAACAAATAATGCAATCGACTCAGTACATGACGTGTAGCGGAGACGATCATACATACTCAGTTAACATAGGAAGTGTGGTTTGATTCTTCTCTAGTATTCACTCAACGGAATACTTTTTGTATTGAAAAGAGGATAACTTGACTTTGCCTTTTTATTTACCTTTCTCGACTCAGGTGACCTAAACATTGTTAATAATATTATTACAAAGGGATATAACTCTGTCAGTTTCCGTTCAATAATTCCTATTTTGAAAGCGGGCTGAAGTTAGCAGTGGATTCGTTATTCGAATCCCCAATAACGAATAACGAATCCGCTGCTAACTTCAGTCCGCTTATTTTGAACTCGTCCGAGATCGTGTCGATATGGCTACATACAAAGTTTTATCAAACTTGGTTGATACAAACTGCTGATACCGTGTTTAAAAGGTTAATAATAAAAAAATACAAAGGGCAATAACTCTGTAAGTTACTGTCGAAGAGTTCCTATTTTCGAAATTGTCACGTCAAATAAACTGTATTTAAAGTCGGTACAACTATAAAACATGGCAACATAAGCCGTTAGGACAAACGACTATATAACACATGCTAATTATGGTAATATAAAAAGAGATTAACAAACACATATAATGTACAAGCATTTTTAGCGATGTGAAATATCAGTATTTCACAGCATAAATATATAGTTTATAGTAATAGTAATGATAATGTAAATTCAGGTAAAAGGTAATATAAACAAACATATGCATGAATTAATGAACATTCAATTAAAACACTGATCACAAGATCAACATTTAAGAGACCATCCTATAGGTAAATGAGTAGGTATATAACATTACTATACAGGACATATTTTGACCACGTAATGTAGCACAGGCAGAGTTTTCTAAGGGTTGGGGATCCCCTACCATCGAAGTTTCTTCTGAATGTCGCCACTTATCACATTATGACACGGTAGTGGTAGTGTTCCTATGACCCGGTAGTGGTGGTGTTCCTATGACCCGGTAGTGGTGGTGTTTCTATGTCCCGGTAGTGTTGGTGTTCCTATGTCCCGGTAGTGGTGGTGTTCCTATGTCCCGGTAGTTGTGGTGTTCCTATGACCCGGTAGTGGTGGTGTTTCTATGACCCGGTAGTTGTGGTGTTCCTATGACCCGGCAGTGGTGGTGTTCCTATGACCCGGTAGTTGTGGTGTTCCTATGACCCGGTAGTTGTGGTGTTCCTATGTCCCGGTAGTGGTGGTGTTCCTATGACCCGATAGTGGTAGTGTTCCTATGACCCGGCAGTGGTGGTGTTCCTATGACCCGGTAGTTGTGGTGTTCCTATGTCCCGGTAGTGGTGGTGTTCCTATGACCCGGTAGTGGTGGTGTTTCTATGTTCCGGTAGTGGTGGTGTTCCTATGACCCGGTAGTGGTGGTGTTCCTATGTCCCGGTAGTGGTAGTGTTCCTATGACCCGGTAGTTGTGGTGTTCCTATGACCCGGCAGTGGTGGTGTTCCTATGACCCGGTAGTGGTGGTGTTCCTATGACCCGGTAGTGGTGGTGTTCCTATGACCCGGTAGTGTTGGTGTTCCTATGTCCCGGTAGTTGTGGTGTTCCTATGACCCGGTAGTGGTGGTGTTTCTATGTTCCGGTAGTGGTGGTGTTCCTATGACCCGGTAGTGGTGGTGTTCCTATGTCCCGGTAGTGGTAGTGTTCCTATGACCCGGTAGTTGTGGTGTTCCTATGACCCGGCAGTGGTGGTGTTCCTATGACCCGGTAGTTGTGGTGTTCCTATGTCCCGGTAGTGGTGGTGTTCCTATGACCCGGTAGTGGTGGTGTTCCTATGACCCGGTAGTGGTGGTGTTCCTATGTCCCGGTAGTGGTTGTGTTCCTATGACCCGGTAGTGGTGGTGTTCCTATGACCCGGTAATTGTGGTGTTCCTATGACCCGGTAGTGGTGGTGTTCCTATGACCCGGTAGTGGTGGTGTTCCTTTGACCCTGCAGTGATGGTGTTCCTATGACCCGGGAGTGATGGTGTTCCTATGACCCGGGAGTGATGGTGTTCCTATGACGCGGCAGTGATGGTGTTCCTATGACCCGGCAGTGATGGTGTTCCTATGACCCGGCAGTGATGGTGTTCCCATGACCCGGCAGTGATGGTGTTCCCATGACCCGGTAGTGGTGGTGTTCCTATGACCCGGTAGTTGTGGTGTTCCTATGATCCGGTAGTGGTGGTGTTTCTATGACCCGGTAGTTGTGGTGTTCCTATGTCCCGGTAGTTGTGGTGTTCCTATGATCGGGTAGTGGTGGTGTTCCTATGACCCTGAAGTGGTGGTGTTCCTATGACCCGGTAGTAGTGGTGATTCTATCTTCCGGTAATGGTGGTGATTCTATGTCCTGGTAGTGGTGGTGTTCCTATGACCCGATAGTGGTGGTGTTCCTATGTCCCGGTAGTGGTGGCGTTCCTATGTCCCGGTAGTGGAGGTGTTCCTATGACCCGGTAGTGGTGGTGTTCCTTTGACCCGGTAGTGGTGGTGTTCCTATGACCCGGTAGTGGTAGTGATTCTATGTCCCGGTAGTGGTGGTGTTCCTATGTCCCGGTAGTGGTGGTGTTCCTATGACCCGGTAGTGGTGGTGTTCCTATGTCCCGGTAGTGGTGGTGATTCTATCTTCCGATAATGGTGGTGATTCTATGTTCCGGTAGTGGTGATGATTCTATGTTCCGGTAGTGGTGGTGATTCTATGTTCCGGTAGTGATGGTGATTCTATGTTCGGTAGTGGTAGTGATTCTATGTTCCGGTAGTGGTGGTGATTCTATGTTCGGTGGTGGTGGTGATTCTATGTTCCGGTAGTGGTGGTGATTCTTTTTTCGGTAGTGGTGGGGATTCTATGTTCCGGTAGTGGTGGTGATTCTTTGTTCCGGTAGCGATGGTGATTTTATGTTCTGGTAGTGGTGGTGATTCCGTGTTCCGGTGGTGGTGGGGATTCCGTGTTCCGGTTTTGGTGATGATTCTATGATTCGGTAGTGGTGGTGATTCTATGTTCGGCAGTGGTGGTGATTCTATGTTCGGTAGTGGTGGGGATTCCGTGTGTCGGTAGTGATGGTGATTCTATGTTCGGTAGTCGTGGGGATTCCGTGTTCCGGTAGTGATGGTGATTCTATGTTCGGTAGTGATGGTGATTCTATGTTCGGCAGTGGTGGTGATTCTATGTTCGGTAGTGGTGGGGATTCCGTGTTCCGATAGTGGTGGGGATTCAGTGTTCCGGAAGTGGTGGTGATTCTATGTTTCGGTAGTGGTGGCGATTCGTGTGTCGGTAGTGGTGGTGATTCTATGTTCCGGTAGTGGTGGTGATTCTATGTTCCGGTAGTGGTGGTGATTCCGTGTTCCGGTGGTGGTGGTGATTCTATGTTCCGGTAGTGGTGGTGATTCCATGTTCCGGTAGTGGTGGCGATTCCGTGTGTCGGTAGTGATGGTGATTCTATGTTCCGGTAGTGGTGGGGATTCCATGTTCCGGTAGTGATGGGGATTCCGTGTTCCGGTAGTGGTGGGGATTCCGTGTTCCGGTAGTGGTGGGGATTCCGTGTTCCGGTAGACTCTTGTGACAACTTTTGATGATTACGTCTGCTCGCTGACCTTGATGATCTGTATTTATGATGACATTTTACGCTTCGTCTGAGACTTAATGAAATTATGTATCCGCAGTTGTCTCCTCGAAGACATAGCTGCGAACTATCAACAAACGATCTGAGATTTCTAGGAAATATCAATGGTTGTTCCAAATATAGTGTAAATGTAAGATCATTATGGCATTAACCTTATTTAGTTGCCGTGATATAGTGGAATTGAAAAGCTCTGGTTATGAGCAACTGGACACAATATACATACCGTTATCCAATGTCTACTAGTGTATGAATGGTGTTGTAACGTCACGGCCGACTTTACTCTGACATGGATACAATAAGGATGACAGTATACCACTATCTATCGATTACAATGTGTACTCGCTCATACTCTTAGCTATCGATTTTTAAATGTTTTCCCTTTGTTTTATTGTTAATCTCCGCACACTTCTCTCCGCTGTGTCATATTCACGCTATTTCGTCTTAGCGGATTTCCATCTCATAATTTATTTTTGGACCAACTTTAGTGTGGTAGTGTACAGTTTATATGTCTCTAGCAGGAGAAGTTTTATCCTCGGACCAAGTTTAGTGTGGTAGTGTACATTTTATATGTCTCTAACAGGAGAAGTTGACGGGTTTCTACAGTTTATATGTCTCTAGCAGGAGAAGTTTTATCCTCGGACCAATTTTAGTGTGGTAGTGTACAGTTTATATGTCTCTAGCAGGAGAAGTTTTATCATCGGACCAACTTTAGTGTGGTAGTGTACAGTTTATATGTCTCTAGCAGGAGAAGTTGACTGGTTTCTACAGTTTATATATCTCTAGCAGGAGAAGTTTTATCCTCGGACCAACTTTAGTGTGGTAGTGTACAGTTTATATGTCTCTAGCAGGAGAAGTTTTATCCTCGGACCAACTTTAGTGTAGTGTAGTAGTGTACAGTTTATATGTCTCTAGCAGGAGAAGTTTTATCCTCGGACCAACTTTAGTGCGGTAGTGTACAGTTTATATGTCTCTAACAGGAGAAGTTTTATCCTCGGACCAACTTTAGTGTGGTAGTGTACAGTTTATATGTCTCTAACAGGAGAAGTTTTATCCTCGGACCAACTTTAGTGCTGTAGTGTACAGTTTATATGTCTCTAGCAGAAGTTTTATCCTCGGACCAACTTTAGTGTGGTAGTGTACAGTTTATATGTCTCTAGCAGGAGAAGTTTTATCCTCGGACCAACTTTAGTGTGGTAGTGTACAGTTTATATGTCTCTAACAGGAGAAGTTTTATCCTCGGACCAACTTTAGTGTGGTAGTGTACAGTTTATATGTCTCTAGCAGGAGAAGTTTTATCCTCGGACCAACTTTAGTGTGGTAGTGTACAGTTTATATGTCTCTAACAGGAGAAGTTTTATCCTCGGACCAACTTTAGTGTGGTAGTGTACAGTTTATATGTCTCTAACAGGAGAAGTTTTATCCTCGGACCAACTTTAGTGTGGTAGTGTACAGTTTATATGTCTCTAATAGGAGAAGTTGACTGGTTTCTACAGTTTATATGTCTCTAGCAGGAGAAGTTGACTGGTTTTTACAGTTTATATGTCTCTAGCAGGAGAAGTTGACTGGTTTCTACAGTTTATATGTCTCTAACAGGAGAAGTTGACTGGTTTTTACAGTTTATATGTCTCTAGCAGGAGAAGTTGACTGGTTTCTACAGTTTATATGTCTCTAGCAGGAGAAGTTGACTGGTTTCTACAGTTTATATGTCTCTAGCAGGAGAAGTTGACTGGTTTCTACAGTTTTACAGAAGCTGCTCCTTTTGATTACCTCAGTCATGAAAATATCATTGACAATGACAACGTACGAGTCAAAGGTTCCATCGTGATACTAAAATCAGATACGGACTGATACCAAGATGGGCATGTCCAAGACTTTTGATTGCCTTCCTTATAATCTGCTGATCTAGAGCTGGCAGCCGGCAGTATGAATCTCTGTTGGCCTGGTCTCCTGCTACTTGAGCAGTAAAGGAAGCAGTATGTTCAGATTGACTCTAAATGCAGTGATTGGCTGTATGAAGTGAAGGGGTTCCTCATGGATCTAAACTTGGTCCTTTGATTTTTAATGTATATGTTCTTAACCTGACGACCATGCAGAAAGCGTTGTACAAAGACACATTAGATGCTATCACATTTCAGAAGAGATTGGGAGTTCGATACAGTATATCGGAGACATAGACTGTTGTTTCGGCCTCCCAGGACCCGTCAGTGATGGAGCTTAAAATGCTGATCGATGGAGGTGCACTATAGTTTATAAGAATTTCAGAATAGCGATCGGGAGGTGCAGAAACCTTTATTTCAAATATATTTTAATTGTTAATGTAAATTTTCCTACTAGGCGCTGTTAAGTATGGTAAAAAGTAATGTTCCTGATTTCCGTTGATGTATTTGGTATAATACTTTGTTGATGGATGGAGATGTTTGGTATAAAGAGATACTTTGTTGATGGATGGAGATGTTTGGTATAAAGAGATACTTTGTTGATGGAGGGAGATGTTTGGTATAAAGAGATACTTTGTTGATGGAGGGAGATGTTTGGTATCAAGGGATACTTTGTTGATGGAGAGATGTTTGGTATAAAGGGATACTTTGTTGATGGGGAGTTGTTTGGTATAAAGAGATACTTTGTTGATGGAGGGAGATGTTTGGTATAAAGAGATACTTTGTTGATGGAGGGAGATGTTTGGTGTAAACAGATACTTTGTTGATAGAGGGTGATGTTTGGTATAAAGGGATACTTTGTTGATGGGGAGATGTTTGGTATAAAGAGATACTTTGTTGATGGAGGGAGATGTTTGGTATAAAGGGATACTTTGTTGATGGAGGGAGATGTTTGGTATAAAGAGATACTTTGTTGATGGAGGGAGGTGTTTGGTATAAAGGGATACTTTGTTGATGGGGATATGTTTGGTATACAGAGATGCTTTGTTGATGGAGGGAGATGTTTGGTATAAAGAGATACTTTGTTGATGGAGGGAGATGTTTGGTATAAAGGGATACTTTGTTGATGGAGGGAGATGTTTGGTATAAAGAGATACTTTGTTGATGGAGGGAGGTGTTTGGTATAAAGGGATACTTTGTTGATGGGGATATGTTTGGTATACAGAGATGCTTTGTTGATGGAGGGAGATGTTTGGTATAAAGAGATACTTTGTTGATGGAGAGATGTTTGGTATCAAGAGATACTTTGTTGATGGAGGGAGATGTTTGGTATAAAGAGATACTTTGTTGATGGGGAGATGTTTGGTATAACGTGATACTTTGTTGATGGAGGGAGATGTTTGGTATCAAGTGATACTTTGTTGATGGAGGGAGATGTTTGGTATAAAGAGATACTTTGTTGATGGAGGGAGATGTTTGGTATAAAGAGATACTTTGTTGATGGAGGGAGATGTTTGGTATAAAGAGATACTTTGTTGATGGAGGGAGATGTTTGGTATAAAGAGATACTGTGTTGATGGAGGGAGATGTTTGGTATAAAGAGATACTTTGTTGATGGGGAGATGTTTGGTATAAAGGGATACTTTGTTGATGGAGGGAGATGTTTGGTATAAAGAGATACTGTGTTGATGGAGGGAGATGTTTGGTATAAAGAGATACTTTGTTGATGGAGAGATGTTGGTATCAAGAGATACTTTGTTGATGGAGGGAGATGTTTGGTATAAAGAGATACTTTGTTGATGGATGGAGATGTTTGGTATAAAGAGATACTTTGTTGATGGAGGGAGATGTTTGGTATACAGAGATACTTTGTTGATTGGGAGATGTTTGGTATAAAGAGATACTTTGTTGATTGGGAGATGTTTGGTATAAAGAGATACTGTGTTGATGGAGGGAGATGTTTTGTATAAAGAGATACTTTGTTGATGGGGAGATGTTTGGTATAAAGAGATACTTTGTTGATGGAGGGAGATGTTTTGTATAAAGGAATATTTTGTTGATGGATGGAGATGTTTGGTATAAAGAGATACTGTGTTGATGGAGGGAGATGTTTGGTATAAAGAGATACTTTGTTGATGGAGGGAGATGTTTTGTATAAAGGAATATTTTGTTGATGGATGGAGATGTTTGGTATAAAGAGATACTGTGTTGATGGAGGGAGATGTTTGGTATAAAGAGATACTTTGTTGATGGGGAGATGTTTGGTATAAAGAGATACTTTGTTGATGGAGAGAGATGTTTGGTATAAAGAGATACTTTGTTAATGGAGGGAGATGTTTGGTATAAAGAGATACTTTGTTGGTGGAGGGAGATGTTTGGTATAAAGAGATACTTTGTTGATGGAGGGAGATGTTTGGTATAAAGAGATACTTTGTTAATGGAGGGAGATGTTTGGTATAAAGAGATACTTTGTTGGTGGGGAGATGTTTGGTATAAAGAGATACTTTGTTGGTGGATGGAGATGTTTGGTATAAAGAGATACTTTGTTGATGGAGGGAGATGTTTGGTATAAAGGGATACTTTGTTGATGGAGGGAGATGTTTGGTATAAAGAGATACTTTGTTGATGGATGGAGATGTTTGGTATAAAGAGATACTTTGTTGATGTAGGGAGATGTTTGGTATAAAGGGATACTTTGTTGATGGAGGGAGATGTTTGGTATAAAGAGATACTTTGTTGATGGAGGGAGATGTTTGGTATAAAGGGATACTTTGTTGGTGGAGGGAGATGTTTGGTATACAGAGATACTTTGTTGATGGAGAGATGTTTGGTATAAAGGGATACTTTGTTGATGGAGAGATGTTTGGTATAAAGGGATACTTTGTTGATGGAGGGAGATGTTTGGTATCAAGAGATACTATGTTGGTGGAGGGAGATGTTTGGTATAAAGAGATACTTTGTTGATGGAGGGAGATGTTTGGTATAAAGAGATACTGTGTTGATGGAGGGAGATGTTTGGTATAAAGAGATACTTTGTTGATGGATGGAGATGTTTGGTATAAAGAGATACTTTGTTGGTGGAGGGAGATGTTTGGTATACAGAGATACTTTGTTGATGGATGGAGATGTTTGGTATACAGAGATACTTTGTTGATGGATGGAGATGTTTGGTATAAAGAGATACTTTGTTGGTGGAGGGAGATGTTTGGTATAAAGAGATACTTTGTTAATGGAGGGAGATGTTTGGTATAAAGAGATACTTTGTTGGTGGGGAGATGTTTGGTATAAAGAGATACTATGTTGGTGGAGGGAGATGTTTGGTATAAAGATATACTTTGTTGATGGAGGGAGATGTTTGGTATAAAGAGATACTTTGTTGATGTAGGGAGATGTTTGGTATAAAGGGATACTTTGTTGATGGAGGGAGATGTTTGGTATAAAGAGATACTTTGTTGATGGAGGGAGATGTTTGGTATCAAGAGATACTATGTTGGTGGAGGGAGATGTTTGGTATAAAGAGATACTTTGTTGATGGAGGGAGATGTTTGGTATAAAGAGATACTTTGTTGATGAAGGGGAGATGTTTGGTATAAAGAGATACTTTGTTGGTGGAGGGAGATGTTTGGTATACAGAGATACTTTGTTGATGGAGAGATGTTTGGTATAAAGGGATACTTTGTTGATGGAGAGATGTTTGGTATAAAGGGATACTTTGTTGATGGAGGGAGATGTTTGGTATCAAGAGATACTATGTTGGTGGAGGGAGATGTTTGGTATAAAGAGATACTTTGTTGATGGAGGGAGATGTTTGGTATAAAGAGATACTGTGTTGATGGAGGGAGATGTTTGGTATACAGAGATACTTTTTGATGGATGGAGATGTTTGGTATAAAGAGATACTTTGTTGGTGGAGGGAGATGTTTGGTATACAGAAGATACTTTGTTGATGGATGGAGATGTTTGGTATACAGAGATACTTTGTTGATGGAGGGAGATGTTTGGTATAAAGAGATACTTTGTTGGTGGAGGGAGATGTTTGGTATAAAGAGATACTTTGTTGATGGAGGGAGATGTTTGGTATAAAGAGATACTTTGTTAATGGAGGGAGATGTTTGGTATAAAGAGATACTTTGTTGATGGAGGGAGATGTTTGGTATAAAGGGATACTTTGTTGATGGAGGGAGATGTTTGGTATAAAGAGATACTTTGTTGATGGAGGGAGATGTTTGGTATAAAGGGATACTTTGTTGATGGAGGGAGATGTTTGGTATAAAGGGATACTTTGTTGATGGAGGGAGATGTTTGGTATCAAGAGATACTATGTTGGTGGAGGGAGATGTTTGGTATAAAGATATACTTTGTTGATGGAGGGAGATGTTTGGTATAAAGAGATACTTTGTTGGTGGAGGGAGATGTTTGGTATAAAGGGATACTTTGTTGATGGAGGGAGATGTTTGGTATAAAGGGATACTTTGTTGATGGAGGGAGATGTTTGGTATAAAGGGATACTTTGTTGATGGAGGGAGATGTTTGGTATAAAGAGATATTTTGTTGATGGAGGGAGATGTTTGGTATAAAGAGATACTTTGTTGATGGATGGAGATGTTTGGTATAAAGAGAATTTTTGGTTTGTTTTTGTTTTACGTCCTATTAACAGCCAGGGTCATTTAAGGACGTGCCAGGTTTTTTGGAGGTGGAGGAAAGCCGGAGTACCCGGAGAAAAACCACCGGCCTACGGTCAGTACCTGGCAACTGCCCCACGTAGGTTTCGAACTCGCAACCCAGTGGTGGAGGGCTAGTGTTAAAGTGTCGGTACACCTTAACCACTCGGCCACCGCGGCCCCTGTATAAAGAGATACTTTGTTGATGGAGGGAGATGTTTGGTATAAAGAGATACTTTGTTAATGGAGGGAGATGTTTGGTATAAAGAGATACTTTGTTGATGGAGGGAGATGTTTGGTATAAAGAGATACTTTGTTGATGGAGGGAGATGTTTGGTATAAAGGGATACTTTGTTAATGGAGGGAGATGTTTGGTATAAAGAGATACTTTGTTGATGGAGGGAGATGTTTGGTATAAAGGGATACTTTGTTGATGGAGGGAGATGTTTGGTATAAAGAGATACTTTGTTGATGGAGGGAGATGTTTGGTATAAAGGGATACTTTGTTGATGGAGGGAGATGTTTGGTATAAAGGGATACTTTGTTGATGGAGGGAGATGTTTGGTATAAAGGGATACTTTGTTGATGGAGGGAGATGTTTGGTATCAAGAGATACTATGTTGGTGGAGGGAGATGTTTGGTATAAAGATATACTTTGTTGATGGAGGGAGATGTTTGGTATAAAGAGATACTTTGTTGGTGGAGGGAGATGTTTGGTATAAAGGGATACTTTGTTGATGGAGGGAGATGTTTGGTATAAAGGGATACTTTGTTGATGGAGGGAGATGTTTGGTATAAAGGGATACTTTGTTGATGGAGGGAGATGTTTGGTATAAAGAGATATTTTGTTGATGGAGGGAGATGTTTGGTATAAAGAGATACTTTGTTGATGGATGGAGATGTTTGGTATAAAGAGAATTTTTGGTTTGTTTTTGTTTTACGTCCTATTAACAGCCAGGGTCATTTAAGGACGTGCCAGGTTTTTTGGAGGTGGAGGAAAGCCGGAGTACCCGGAGAAAAACCACCGGCCTACGGTCAGTACCTGGCAACTGCCCCACGTAGGTTTCGAACTCGCAACCCAGTGGTGGAGGGCTAGTGTTAAAGTGTCGGTACACCTTAACCACTCGGCCACCGCGGCCCCTGTATAAAGAGATACTTTGTTGATGGATGGAGATGTTTGGTATAAAGAGATACTTTGTTGATGGAGGGAGATGTTTTGTATGAGGGGATACTTTGTTGGTTGGGAGATGTTTGATTTGAAGAGATATTTTACATGCGCTTCACTAATTCAGGAATATGTTTGACTGTTGTACTTTACACGTCTAGTAAAAACACTTAGGTGTCCGGGAGAAAAGTGCTATATGAACAATATTCAGTAATGGTTTCGGTGTCCTGCTAGAAACTGGGTTATGTCAATATCAGTTACGGCTAAAGTTCGGTTTAAAAGAGCCCCTTTGCCCTTGGAAACACATACCATCATTTCTATAAAATACCGAAATGAAAGGCCAAATGTTACCCATCGATTTCATAGTTTGGCTAATTTGATTTCTAAACGACGACACAGCGCTAGCGAGAAGCTATCGTAGTGGGATATTGGTGTTAGAAAACGTCACATCTCACCATTGTCCATTATTGAGCTTTCTGCAGGAACATTACATGCTATTTGAGATAAAAGGGCGAAGGTGAAAACAGCATCACATGTTAATTGGTAGAGCTTTCAGAGCACGGGTCTGTGACGTCACCGCCTTAATATCGGAGACAACATGTAGGACCACACGCAGTGTCATTTTACCCAGTACTAATAACCCGTATGTAGGTCGCTGGACCCGGCGAAGAGTGAAGAAGTATGGGTTTATTTACCCGGTACTAATAACCCGTATGTAGGTCGTTGGACCCCCAATAGGGGAATATAGCATATTCTTTAAAATCCTTCTTTTTTTCTGCAGGAATAAAGGGATTTGATCCATGTTTGGTCTGAAGCATCCTTAGGTAAAGGGGAACCAATTTTGTATAAACGGTGGGTCTGGCCTCCCAGGGGCCTGAGGGGTGGTGCCCAATAGGGGAAATAGAGCAAATTCTTTAAAATCCTTCTTCTTCTGTAGAAATGAAGGGATTTGATTCATATTTGGTCTGAAGCCTCCTTGGGTGATGGGGAACCAATTTTGTATAAACGGTGGGTCTGGCCTCCCAGGGGCCTGAGGGGTGGTGCCCAATAGGGGAAATATAGCAAATTCTTTAAAATCCTTCTTCTTCTGTAGAAATGAAGGGATTTGATTCATATTTGGTCTGAAGCCTCCTTGGGTGAAGGGGAACCAATTTTGTATAAACGGTGGGTCTGGCCCCCAGGGGCCTGAGGGGTGGTGCCCAATAGGGGAAATATAGCAAATTCTTTAAAATCCTTCTTCTTCTGTAGAAATGAAGGGATTTGATTCATATTTGGTCTGAAGCATCCTTGGGTGAAGGGGAACCAATTTTGTATAAACGGTGGGTCTTGCCCCCCAGGGGCCTGGGGCGTGGGACCCAATAGGGGAATATAGCATACTCTTTAAAATCCTTCTTCTTCTGCAGGAATTAAAGGATTTGATCCATGTTTGGTCTGAAACATCCTCTTGGGTGAAGGGGAACCAATTTTGTATAAACGGTGGGTCTTGCCCCCCAGGGGCCTGGGGCGTGGGACCCAATAGGGGAATATAGCATACTCTTTAAAATCCTTCTTCTTCTGCAGGAATTAAAGGATTTGATCCATGTTTGGTCTGAAACATCCTCTTGGGTGAAGGGGAACCAATTTTGTATAAACGGTGGGTCTGGCTATCACTACTAGTCATAAAGTTAGAATTAGAACAAAATTTGGTCAGGAACATCCTTGGGAGAAGGGGAACAGAGTTTGTATACATTTTTACTCTGAACACCCAGGGGCCTGAGGGGCGGAGCCAAATAGGTGAAATAGAGATTAGTCTTTAAATCGCTACTGGCCATAAAATTGTTCATGGATTTTAATTAGATTTGGTCAGGAACATCCTTGGGGGAAGGGGAACTGAGCTTGTATAATTTTTTACTCTGAACCCTCAGATGCCCGAGGGGCGGGGCCAAATAGAGGAAATTGGGTTAATCATTTAAATCGCTACTTGTCATAAAGTTATGAATGAATTTGAACCAAATTTGGTCAGGAACATCCTTGGGGAGAGGGGAACAGAGTTTGTAGAAATTGTACTCTGAACCCCCAGGGGCCTGAGGGGCGAAGTATTAGAGGCCCAAGGGCCTTTCCCCACCCTAAGGGACTTAGTTACTTCAAACACAATTAGGTTGTAAAAATAATCCATAGGGTCTTTGAGTCCCTTAGAGAGTATGTGTATGAACAAATTGAACATAAACATTATTTTGACATTTGGTCAAATCCAACCAGGTGAGCGATACAGGCCCCATGGGCCTCTTGTTTGTCTTCTTTGGTCAACAAGCTTGTCATGTCCGAAGTCATGTATAATAAACAATTGAAAATGCAATTTTAATATCATTTATACATGCTAAGGAGTAAATTAAGATATATCTTGAATTATGTAGCGTATATTAAACGCTTGATATAGTCCCCTATTAAGGGGTTTCATAACAGAGTGAGGGCTCAGGGTTATGGAGGTGAAAGGTCACGCGCAGTGATTTTACTATATATACATATTACACGGTAACAGTAGCTACCCAGCCACTGAAACAGACTGCATCACTAATGGACACAAGTCAAGGTCAGTTTGTGTTTACATGCTTTTAAGGTTGGAATTTATCTACCCGCCTCCTGCCCAGCATCCTCCTTTTGTTATACTATTTTACTTGTTATCAATTTTGAACATTTTATGTCGACATGATTATATCATGGAATTTTCTGGATATGGCATGTTGTCATTTTTTGTAACTCTACCTTTAAACCAAAGTTTCACACATACGATTGTTGTGAGTAATTTTGTTGTAACTTAAGTTGTTAGTTTAAGGTGGCGGTTTTGTATCCCCACATTGGACCAAAGTTCGATTCATATGGTTGATTTTATGAATATCAACTTGTATTGCAAGTTTATTTCAATTGTCGTTTGATAAATAAACGGCCAATTTCAATTCAATCTATTGTTTTATTCGTTTGTCTTCTTTGGTCAACAAGCTTGTCATGTCCAAAGTCATGTATAATAACCCGTATGTAGGTCGTTGGACCCGGCGAAGAGTGCAGAAGTATGGGTTTATTTACACACGAGGAAGTATTAATGAATTCATGCTGTTCTAATTTTGCGAGTTTTTATTCTTGTATTTTCCGCGGTCAGTAGCCTCTTTTTATAAAGTACACGGGGTAATTGTTGTTTAAGTAATACAAGTATTGGCCTACAGTTAAACAATATGAACTTCATAAAAGATAAGCTTTATTTATTTTACAACAATTCCGAATCAAGTTACATCAACATACATTAATCACATTTGTTGGCCCGGAATGAAGCGTGGGGGGTTTTACTGTGGGAGTAAACCGGAGTACCCGGGGAAAGCCCACGTGGTCGGGCAGGTGACCCCATACCGTTTCACGTCCGATTGGGGTATTGAACCACAGTCGCCTAAGTGAAAGGCAAGTTGTGTTCATTATTAGTTATGTCATAATAAACATAACACATTAACCCCTGAGACACACTAATGCTGGCGATTTCAGGACATAGCAAGTGGACTCTGTGTCTGTATAAATGTCCGCGTCTCCATATTTTTACGACGTAGTTGGATTCACGTTAGTCTTACCCTCAAAGATCAAGAAAACAATATACTGCCGTGAAAGTAATTTTGGGTTACAGTACTGTTGGCCAAGTGAACTGTTCATATTGCTTCCTTTGTACAACGTTACGGCCAGCACTAATCGCCTCTGTCCTCTCTTACAGTGGTCAGTCACATGTCCATCTATGTCCTATCTTACAGTGGTCAGTCACATGTCCGCCTCTGTCCTGTCTTACAGTGGTCACTCACATGTCCACCTCTGTCCTGTCTTACAGTGGTCAGTCACATGTCCACCTCTGTCCTTTCTTACATGTACAGTGGTCAGTCACATGTCCACCTCTGTCCTGTCTTACAGTGGTCACTCACATGTCCACCTCTGTCCTGTCTTACAGTGGTCAGTCACATGTCCACCTCTGTCCTTTCTTACATGTACAGTGGTCAGTCACATGTCCACCTCTGTCCTGTCTTACAGTGGTCAGTCACATGTCCACCTCTGTCCTGTCTTACAGTGGTCAGTCACATGTCCACCTCTGTCCTGTCTTACAGTGGTCAGTCACATGTCCACCTCTGTCCTGTCTTACAGTGGTCAGTCACATGTCCACCTCTGTCCTTTCTTACAGTGGTCAGTCACATGTCCTCCTCTGTCCTGTCTTACAGTGGTCAGTCACATGTCCACCTCTGTCCTGTCTTACGGTGGTCAGTCACATGTCCACCTCTGTCCTGTCTTACAGTGGTCAGTCACATGTCCACCTCTGTCCTGTCTTACAGTGGTCAGTCACATGTCCACCTCTGTCCTGTCTTACAGTGGTCAGTCACATGTCCACCTCTGTCCTGTCTTACAGTGGTCAGTCACATGTCCACCTCTGTGCTATCTTACAGTGGTCAGTCACATGCCCACCTCTGTCCTGTCTTACAGTGGTCAGTCACATGTCCATCTATGTCCTGTCTTACAGTGGTCAGTCACATGCCCACCTCTGTCCTGTCTTACAGTGGTCAGTCACATGTCCACCTCTGTCCTTTCTTACAGTGGTCAGTCACATGTCCACCTCTGTCCTGTCTTACAGTGGTCAGTCACATGTCCACCTCTGTCCTATCTTACAGTGGTCGGTCACATGCCCACCTCTGTCCTGTCTTACTGTGGTCAGTCACATGTCCACCTCTGTCCTGTCTTACAGTGGTCAGTCACATGTCCACCTCTGTCCTGTCTTACAGTGGTCAGTCACATGTCCGCCTCTGTCCTGTCTTACAGTGGTCAGTCACATGTCCACCTCTGCCCTATCTTACAGTGGTCAGTCACATGTCCGCCTATGAGCCGACTTTTTAAGTGAGCAGCTCTTCGCTGGTATGCATGTCACAATAAATGATGAATGCTGATTCATCGATTGGCGGAAATATCCACTGTAGCATGCGCACGCGATCGCCTTAGATGTTGCTGCAGATGATTCCCTGGGGGGTTGGGACGTCGACCGAGGAATGGCGACACGTTATTCCCCGGGGATATGATTGACTACAACTAAAATAGGCTAATCTTCAAAAATCTTTTGAGGCAAGGGCGCAAATAACGAGAAAACACTCTCCCTTTCGAGTAATACAAACAGTATTGGAGCCGCCATATTAACGGATGTGATCACTGCCGGCGACCGGGTTATATGATTGGTTCCTGTCACGACATTACATCTCACTCCTTCCTGTCTACCATGTGGATCAAATCATACTTCCTGTTCCAAACAGTCAGGCGATAGATGGTACAGAGCGTTACGTGTCAGCCTCATCAAGACCACGGAATTATAACATGTCGGATATAATCTACAATCACACAGCTAGAATTCTGTCTCGATCGAGTTACTTCTGACGAGGCCTTACTTTGTTTTGAAAGAAAATCTACTCGGGATGAGTATGTTTGTTGACTTTACTCTAGGTTTCAATAAAAACGACGATTCTCTTTGTATCAATCGTGACGATGTCACTCTATGTTTTAATAATGACGATGTCACTCTATGTTTTAAAATGACGATGTCACCCTATGTTTAATAATGACGATGTCACTCTATGTTTTGAAATGACGATGTCACCCTATGTTTTAATAATGATGACGTCACTCTATGTTTTAATAATGACGATGTCACTCTATATTTTAAAAATGACGACATCACCCTATGTTTAATAATGAGGACATCACTCTATGTTTTAAAAATGACGACATCACTCTATGTTTTAAAAATGACGACATCACCCTATGTTTTAATAATGACGATGTCACTTCATGTTCTGTTAGTAACGATGTCCCTTTATGTTTCAATATTTAAAATCTGATTATAATATTACTTGTACTGTAGTATAAAACCAAAATACTCGGGAACCCTCTCGAACTTTGCCTTTGTCTGTATCTTTTTTTTTTAAATTTGGTGGTTGTCGTTAACTTTGTAAGATATTTGACTGGTGACTTTGATGTAGGACATTTCTATTAGAGGCATTTTATTTTGATACCTCCCCTTTTTTATTACAGAAAGCTTGTTTTTATACCTCTCTTTTTCTATAAAGGACAGCTTGTTACACCGGAAAATGGTCACTGAGAGACCTATCGATATTACACCGGGAAATGGTCACTGAGAGCTATCGATATTACACTGGGAAATGGTCACTGAGAGCTATCGATATTACACCGGGAAATGGTCACTGAGAGCTATCGATATTACACCGGGAAATGGTCATTGAGACCTATCGATATTACACCGGGAAATCGTCACTGAGAGCTATCGATATTACACCGGGAAATGGTCACTGAGAGCTATCGATATTACACTGGGAAATGGTCACTGAGACCTATCAATAATACACCGGGAAATCGTCATTGAGACCTATCAATATTACACCGGGAAATCGTCATTGAGACCTATCGATATTACACCGGGAAATGGTCACTGAGACCTATCGATATTACACCGGGAAATGGTCACTGAGACCTATCGATATTACACCGGGAAATGGTCACTGAGACCTATCAATATTACACCGGGAAATCGTCATTGAGACCTATCGATATTACACCGGGAAATCGTCATTGAGACCTATCGATATTACACCGGGAAATGGTCACTGAGACCTATCAATATTACACCGGGAAATGGTCACTGAGAGCCTATCGATATTACACCGGGAAATGGTCACTGAGACCTATCAATATTACACCGGGAAATCGTCATTGAGACCTATCGATATTACACTGGGAAATGGTCACTGAGACCTATCGATATTACACTGGGAAATCGTCACTGAGACCTATCGATATTACACCGGGAAATGGTCACTGAGAGCTATCGATATTACACCGGGAAATCGTCACTGAGACCTATCGATATTACACCGGGAAATCGTCACTGAGACCTATCGATATTACACTGGGAAATGGTCACTGAGAGCTATCGATATTACACCGGGAAATGGTCACTGAGACCTATCGATATTACACCGGGAAATCGTCATTGAGACCTATCGATATTACACCGGGAAATCGTCATTGAGACCTATCGATATTACACTGGGAAATGGTCATTGAGACCTATCGATATTACACTGGGAAATGGTCACTGAGACCTATCGATATTACACCGGGAAATGGTCACTGAGACCTATCGATATTACACCGGGAAATCGTCACTTGAGACCTATCGATATTACACTGGGAAATGGTCACTGAGAGCTATCGATATTACACCGGGAAATGGTCACTGAGACCTATCGATATTACACTGGGAAATGGTCACTGAGACCTATCGATATTACACTGGGAAATGGTCACTGAGAGCCTATCGATATTACACCGGGAAATGGTCACTGAGACCTATCGATATTACACCGGGAAATGGTCACTGAGACCTATCAATATTACACCGGGAAATGGTCACTGAGAGCTATCGATATTACACCGGGAAATGGTCACTGAGACCTATCAATATTACACCGGGAAATCGGTCACTTGAGAGCCTATCGATATTACACCGGGAAATGGTCACTGAGACCTATCAATATTACACCGGGAAATCGTCACTGAGACCTATCGATATTATACCGGGAAATGGTCACTGAGACCTATCAATATTACACCGGGAAATCGTCACTGAGACCTATCGATATTACACCGGGAAATGGTCACTGAGACCTATCGATATTACACCGGGAAATGGTCACTGAGAGCTATCGATATTACACTGGGAAATGGTCACTGAGACCTATCGATATTACACCGGGAAATGGTCACTGAGACCTATCGATATTACACCTGGGAAATCGTCATTGAGACCTATCGATATTACACTGGGAAATGGTCACTGAGACCTATCGATATTACACTGGGAAATGGTCACTGAGACCTATCGATATTACACCGGGAAATGGTCACTGAGACCTATCAATATTACACCGGGAAATCGTCATTGAGACCTATCGATATTACACCGGGAAATCGTCATTGAGACCTATCGATATTACACCGGGAAATGGTCACTGAGAGCTATCGATATTACACCGGGAAATGGTCACTGAGACCTATCAATATTACACCGGGAAATGGTCACTGAGACCTATCGATATTACACCGGGAAATCGTCATTGAGACCTATCGATATTACACCTGGGAAATGGTCATTGAGACCTATCGATATTACACTGGGAAATGGTCACTGAGACCTATCGATATTACACCGGGAAATGGTCACTGAGACCTATCGATATTACACCGGGAAATCGTCATTGAGACCTATCGATATTACACTGGGAAATGGTCACTGAGACCTATCGATATTACACCGGGAAATGGTCACTGAGACCTATCGATATTACACTGGGAAATGGTCATTGAGACCTATCGATATTACACTGGGAAATGGTCACTGAGACCTATCGATATTACACCGGGAAATGGTCACTGAGACCTATCAATATTACACCGGGAAATGGTCACTGAGACCTATCAATATTACACCGGGAAATGGTCACTGAGACCTATCAATATTACACCGGGAAATGGTCACTGAGACCTATCAATATTACTTCGGGAAATGGTCACTGAGACCTATCAATATTACACCGGGAAATGGTCACTGAGACCTATCAATATTACACCGGGAAATGGTCACTGAGACCTATCAATATTACACCGGGAAATGGTCACTGAGACCTATCAATATTACACCGGGAAATGGTCACTGAGACCTATCAATATTACACCGGGAAATGGTCACTGAGACCTATCGATATTACACCGGGAAATGGTCACTGAGACCTATCGATATTACACCGGGAAATGGTCACTGAGACCTATCGATATTACACTGGGAAATGGTCACTGAGAGCTATCGATATTACACTGGGAAATGGTCACTGAGAGCTATCGATATTACACCGGGAAATGGTCACTGAGACCTATCGATATTACACTGGGAAATGGTCACTGAGAGCTATCGATATTACACTGGGAAATGGTCACTGAGAGCTATCGATATTACACCGGGAAATGGTCACTGAGACCTATCAATATTATACCGGGAAATCGTCATTGAGACCTATTGATATTACACCGGGAAATGGTCATTGAGACCTATCGATATTACACTGGGAAATGGTCACTGAGAGCTATCGATATTACACCGGGAAATGGTCACTGAGACCTATCAATATTATACCGGGAAATCGTCATTGAGACCTATCGATATTACACCGGGAAATCGTCATTGAGACCTATTGATATTACACCAAATTTACTAATTGTATCTCTGTTATTGCATACAATGTTATCAGTTAATGGCTTTGTAGTGTTGGTAATTCTGGTGGCTTCTTCAATGCGGTGTTCCATATCGGGAAGTTTCAACATTCTCTAAAATGTTTTTATAATAATAGACAACTTGCATTGGAGCTACATGTATATAAAGTCCTCCTAAAAATATAGTTATATAATTAGATTGGAATTGTGTAAGGATTAGGTTTGCTGAAAAGTTGTATTGTTTTGGGCGATTGATAAGAGGTATCCACTAGTATTGGTTTGGTTCTCGGTAGATGTAATGCTAGATAGTCCCTAAGAGGACACTCCACTGCTTACTCTGTTCCTGTATTTTGATAGCATTTTAACCATTTAGATGCACTTCAGAATCAGTTATTGAATTGTGTATCCAGTTTTCTGATATAGAAATAGCAGCTGCCGTAAAGCCGATTTGGAGTTTATGGATTTTATCAATTAATGATCTGACATTGATATGGATTAAGTGTAAACTTTTCCTCTTGAAAGGACTGGAAAATGTTCAGAATAGAAACTGAAGGACGTTGGACAGATGTTTGACACAAGGGTAGGGTTGGTATGTAACTCTGATGTATAGCTCTCCTCACCTTTCGTTGGTTGTCCACTTTGTTGTTTACAATTTAGGATTAATTAAAGAGGAGATCACTATCGCTGTCAGAACTGTCAGAATTAGAAGCATTTAAATCATAACCAATCTGATAGCTCTTATGTAGACTTTGGAGTGGATATTGGAACCAATTGTCTCAATTACATGTATTCCTTTGTGTCAAAGAAGTGGAGTGTTTGTTATGTCAAAGAAGTGAAGTTTGATTATGTCGAGGAGGTGAAGTGTTTGTTATGTCGAGGAAGTGAAGTGTTATTTGTGTCGATAAAGTGAAGAATTTGTTATGTGAAAGAAGTGAGGTGTTTGTTATGTCGAGGAAGTGAAGTGTTTATTATGTCGAGGAAGTAAAGTGTTTGTTATGTCGAGGAAGTGAAGTGTTTGTTATGTCAAAGAAGTGAAGTTTGATTATGTCGAGGAAGTGAAGTGTTTGTAATGTCGAGGAGGTGAAGTGTTTGTTATGTCGAGGAGGTGAAGTGTTTGTAATGTCGAGGAGGTGAAGTGTTTATTATGTCGAGGAAGTAAAGTGTTTGTTATGTCGAGGAGGTGAAGTGTTTGTTATGTCGAGGAAGTGAAGTGTTTGTTATGTCGAGGAGGTGAAGTGTTTGTAATGTCGAGGAGGTGAAGGGTTTGTAATGTCGAGGAGGTGAAGTGTTTGTTATGTCGAGGAAGTGAAGTGTTTATTATGTCGAGGAAGTGAAGTGTTCGTTGTGTCGAGGAAGTGAAGTGTTTATCATGTCGAGGAAGTGAAGTGTTTATTATGTTAAAGAAGTGAAGTGTTGGTTGTGTCGAGGAAGTGAAGTGTTTGTAAAGTCGAGGAAGTGAAGTGTTGGTTGTGTCAAAGAAGTGAAGTTTGATTATGTCGAGGAGGTGAAGTGTTTGTTATGTCGAGGAGGTGAAGTGTTTATTATGTCGAGGAAGTGAAGTGTTTGTTATGTCGAGGAAGAGAAGTGTTTGTTGTGTCGAGGAAGTGAAGTGTTTATTATGTCGAGGAAGTGAAGTGTTTATTATGTCGAGGAAGTGAAGTGTTCGTTGTGTCGAGGAAGTGAAGTGTTTATTATGTCGAGGAAGTGAAGTGTTTATTATGTCAAAGAAGTGAAGTGTTGGTTGTGTCGAGGAAGTGAAGTGTTTGTAAAGTCGAGGAAGTGAAGTGTTGGTTGTGTCAAAGAAGTGAAGTTTGATTATGTCGAGGAGGTGAAGTGTTTGTTATGTCGAGGAGGTGAAGTGTTTATTATGTCGAGGAAATGAAGTGTTATTTGTGTCGAGGAAGTGAAGTGTTTATTATGTCGAGGAAATGAAGTGTTTGTTATGTCGAGGAAGTTAAGTGTTTGTTATGTCGAGGAAGCGAAGTGTTTATTATGTCGAGGAAGTGAAGTGTTGGTTGTGTCGAGGAAGTGAAGTGTTTGTAAAGTCGAGGAAGTGAAGTGTTGGTTGTGTCAAAGAAGTGAAGTTTGATTATGTCGAGGAGGTGAAGTGTTTGTTATGTCGAGGAGGTGAAGTGTTTATTATGTCGAGGAAGTGAAGTGTTTGTTATGTCGAGGAAGAGAAGTGTTTGTTGTGTCGAGGAAGTGAAGTGTTTGTTATGTCGAGGAAGTGAAGTGTTTGTTATGTCGAGGAAGTGAAGTGTTTATTATGTCGAGGAAGTGAAGTGTTATTTGTGTCGAGGAAGTGAAGTGTTTATTATGTCGAGGAAGTGAAGTGTTTGTTATGTCGAGGAAGTGAAGTGTTTATTATGTCGAGGAAGTGAAGTGTTATTTGTGTCGAGGAAGTGAAGTGTTTATTATGTCGAGGAAGTGAAGTGTTTGTTATGTCGAGGAAGCGAAGTGTTTGTTATGTCGAGGAAGTGAAGTGTTGGTTGTGTCGAGGAAGTGAAGTGTTGTTATGTCGAGGAAGTGAAGTGTTATTTGTGTCGAGGAAGTGAAGTGTTTTTTGTGTCGAGGAAGTGAAGTGTTGGTTGTGTCGAGGAAGTGAAGTGTTTGTTATGTCGAGGAAGTGAGGTGTTTGTAATGTCGAGGAAGTGAAGTGTTTGTTATGTCGACGAAGTGAAGTGTTGGTTATATCGAGGAAGTGAAGTGTTGGTTGTGTCGAGGAAGTGAAGTGTTTGTTATGTCGAGGAAGTGAAGTGTTTGTTATGTCGAGAAAGTGAAGTGTTTGTTATGTCCAGGAAGTGAAGTGTTATTTGTGTCGAGGAAGTGAAGTGTTGGTTGTGTCGAGGAAGTGAAGTGTTTGTTATGTCGAGGAAGTGAAGTGTTGGTTATGTCGAGGAAGTGAAGTGTTGGTTATGTCGAGGAAGTGAAGTGTTTGTTATGTCGAGGAAGTGAAGTGTTTGTTATGTCGAGGAAGTGAAGTGTTTGTAATGTCGAGGAAGTGAAGTGTTTGTTATGTGGAGGAAGTGAAGTGTTTGTTATGTGGAGGAAGTGAAGTATTTGTAATGTCGAGGAAGTGAAGTGTTTGTTGTGTTGAGGAAGTGAAGTGTTTGTTATGTCGAGGAAGTGAAGTGTTTGTAATGTCGAGGAAGTGAAGTGTTTGTTGTGTTGAGGAAGTGAAGTGTTTGTTATGTCGAGGAAGTGAAGTGTTTGTTGTGTTGAGGAAGTGAAGTGTTTGTTATGTCGAGGAAGTGAAGTGTTTGTAATGTCGAGGAAGTGAAGTGTTTGTTGTGTTGAGGAAGTGAAGTGTTTGTTATGTCGAGGAAGTGAAGTGTTTGTTATGTCGAGGAAGTGAAGTGTTTGTTATGTCGAGGAAGTGAAGTGTTATTTGTGTCGAGGAAGTGAAGTGTTTGTTATTTCGAGGAATTGAAGTGTTTATTATGTCGAGGAAGTGAAGTGTTTGTTGTGTTGAGGAAGTGAAGTGTTTTCTGTGTCTACAATCTCCAAAATCCTACCGAACGTTGTATCGTTCGTGTATATTTTCACGAGTGGTCTTCAATACATCAATGACGATAATCGATTAGTGATGAGTCCATGCAAATCGAGGCCAATAGATATATTGGAATGGAAGAAACATGTCGGCCTGCTATCACAGCTAATAAAATACTCGTGAATGATTAACGCGGTGGAAGAAATGGATTAACCGGCTGATTTTCAACAAAGTGATCAATCCCAGCGTTCTGTGACGTCATCAAACCTTGTGTGAAGTACTGGAATAATCCGGCTAATTGAGGTCTTCTTATGCGACGAAACCAACCACAATCGCTGTGTGGCGACGCAGACCATTCCATGACACTGAGATATAGAATCAATGTCTTTTACACCACATTACAATCAGTATGAAGAAACGGAAATCTAGGAATTCTATATATAGATTACACTGCACTGTAGCACTGGCTTCGGTCACAGGAACCTGATAATTTGTCAGGTTTTTGTGTATTTAGATAAACAATAGTGTATATATAGCACAATCGTACATTATCACACATTTCCATGTTATCTTTACCGCTGGACACACATATGGATAGGCCAAACACCTCCTTATAGTGTATTATAGTACAGTATATACAGTAACACTGGCATCATGTATGGTATATAGAGTAACACTGGTATCATGTATGGTATATAGAGTAACACTGGTGTCTTGTATGGTATATACAGTAACACTGGTATCATGTATGGTATACACAGTAACACTGGTATCATGTATGGTATACACAGTAACACTGGTATCATGTATGGTATACAAAGTAACACTTGTACAATGTATGGTATACAGTAACACTGGTATCATGTATGGTATATAGAGTAACACTGGTATCATGTATGGTATACAGTAACACTGGTATCACGTATGGTATACAGTAACACTGGTATCATATATGGTATACACAGTAACACTGGTATCATGTATGGTATATACAGTAACACTGGTATCATGTATGGTATACACAGTAACACTGGTATCATGTATGGTATACAGTAACACTGGTATCATGTATGGTATACACAGTAACACTGGTATCATGTATGGTATATACAGTAACACTGGTATCATGTATGGTATACACAGTAACACTGGTATAATGTATGGTATACACAGTAACACTGGTATAATGTATGGTATACACAGTAACACTGGTATCATGTATGGTATACACAGTAACACTGGTATCATGTATAGTATATACAGTAACACTGGTATCATGTATGGTATACACAGTAACACTGGTATCATGTATGGTATACAGTAACACTGGTACCATGTATGGTATACACAGTAACACTGGTATCATGTATGGTATACACAGTAACACTGGTATAATGTATGGTATACACAGTAACACTGGTATCATGTATGGTATATACAGTAACACTGTTATCATGTATGGTATACACAGTAACACTGGTATCATGTATGGTATATACAGTAACACTGGTATCATGTATGGTATACACAGTAACACTGGTATCATGTATGGTATACAAAGTAACACTGGTATCATGTATGGTATATACAGTAACACTGTTATCATGTATGGTATACACAGTAACACTGGTATCATGTATGGTATACACAGTAACACTGGTATCATGTATGGTATACACAGTAACACTGGTATCATGTATGGTATATACAGTAACACTGGTATCATGTATGGTATCTACAGTAACACTGGTATCATGTATGGTATACACAGTAACACTGGTATCATGTATGGTATATACAGTAACACTGGTATCATATATGGTATATACAGTGACACTGGTATCATGTATGGTATATACAGTAACACTGGTATCATGTATGGTATACACAGTAACACTGGTATCATGTATGGTATATACAGTAACACTGGTATCATGTATGGTATACAGAGTAACACTGGTATCATGTATGGTATACACAGTAACACTGGTATCATGTATAGTATATACAGTAACACTGGTATCATGTATGGTATATACAGTAACACTGGTATCATGTATGATATACACAGTAACACTGGTATCATGTATGGTACACAGTAACACTGGTATAATGTATGGTACACACAGTAACACTGGTATCATGTATGGTATACACAGTAACACTGGTATCATGTATGGTATACACAGTAACACTGGTATCATGTATGGTATACACAGTAACACTGATATCATGTATAGTATACACAGTAACACTGGTATCATGTATGGTATATAGAGTAACACTGGTATCATGTATGGTATATAGAGTAACACTGGTATCATGTATGGTATATAGAGTAACACTGGTATCATGTATGGTATACACAGTAACACTGGTATCATGTATGGTATACAGAGTAACACTGGTATCATGTATGGTATATACAGTAACACTGGTATCATGTATGGTATATAGAGTAACACTGGTATCATGTATAGTATATAGAGTAACACTGGTATCATGTATGGTATATACAGTAACACTGGTATCATGTATGGTATATAGAGTAACACTGGTATCATGTATGGTATATAGAGTAACACTGGTATCATGTATGGTATATAGAGTAACACTGGTATCATGTATAGTATATAGAGTAACACTGGTAGCATGTATGGTATATACAGTAACACTGGTATCATGTATGGTATATACAGTAACACTGGTATCATGTATGGTATATAGAGTAACACTGGTATCATGTATAGTATATAGAGTAACACTGGTATCATGTATGGTATACACAGTAACACTGGTATCATGTATGGTATATACAGTAACACTGGTATAATGTATGGTATATACAGTAACACTGGTATCATGTATGGTATATACAGTAACACTGGTATCATGTATGGTATACACAGTAACACTGGTATAATGTATGGTATATACAGTAACACTGGTATCATGTATGGTATACACAGTAACACTGGTATCACGTATGGTATACACAGTAACACTGGTATCATGTATGGTATACACAGTAATACTGGTATCATGTATGGTATACACAGTAACACTGGTATCATGTATGGTATATACAGTAACACTGGTATCATGTATGGTATATACAGTAACACTGGTATCATGTATGGTATACAGTAACACTGGTATCATGTATAGTATACAGTAACACTAGTATCATGTATAGTATACAAAGTAACACTGGTATCATGTATGGTATACACAGTAACACTGGTATCATGTATGGTATACACAGTAACACTGGTATCATGTATGGTATACACAGTAACACTGGTATCATGTATGATATACACAGTAACACTGGTATCATGTATGGTATCTACAGTAACACTGGTATCATGTATGGTATACACAGTAACACTGGTATCATGTATGGTATACAGAGTAACACTGGTATCATGTATGGTATATACAGTAACACTGGTATCATATATGGTATACACAGTAACACTGGTATCATGTATGGTATACACAGTAACACTGGTATCATGTGTGGTATATACAGTAACACTGGTATCATGTGTGGTACACAGTAACACTGGTATCATGTATGGTATACACAGTAACACTGGTATCATGTATGGTATATACAGTAACACTGGTATCATGTATGGTATATACAGTAACACTGGTATCATGTATAGTATACAAAGTAACAGTGGTATCATGTATGGTATACACAGTAACAGTGGTATCATGTATGGTATCTACAGTAACACTGGTATCATGTATGGTATACACAGGAACACTGGTATCATGTATGGTATACAAAGTAACACTGGTATCATGTATGGTATACAAAGTAACACTGGTATCATGTATGATATACACTGTAACACTGGTATAATGTATGGTATACACAGTAACACTGGTATCATGTATGGTATATACAGTAACACTGGTATCATGTATGGTATACAAAGTAACACTGGTATCATGTATGTTATATACAGTAAAACTGGTATCATGTATGATATACACAGTAACACTGGTATCATGTATGGTATACACAGTAACACTGGTATCATGTATGGTATACACAGTAACACTGGTATCATGTATGGTATATACAGTAACACTGGTATCATGTATGGTATACAGAGTAACACTGGTATCATGTATGGTATATACAGTAACACTGGTATCATGTATGGTATATACAGTAACACTGGTATCATGTATGGTATACACAGTAACACTGGTATCATGTATGGTATACACAGTAACACTGGTATCATGTATGGTATATACAGTAACACTGGTATCATGCATGCTATACACATTAACACTGGTATCATGTATGGTATACACAGTAACACTGGTATCATGTTTGTATACACAGTAACACTGGTATCATGTATGATATATACAGTAACACTGGTATCATGTATGGTATATACAGTAACACTGGTATCATGTATGGTATATACAGTAACACTGGTATCATGTATGGTATACACAGTAACACTGGTATCATGTATGGTATATACAGTAACACTGGTATCATGTATGGTATATACAGTAACACTGGTATCATGTATGGTATACACAGTAACACTGGTATCATGTATGGTATATACAGTAACACTGGTATCATGTATGGTATACAGTAACACTGGTATCATGTATGGTATATACAGTAACACTGGTATCATGTATGGTATATACAGTAACACTGGTATCATGTATGGTATACAGTAACACTGGTATCATGTATGGTATATACAGTAACACTGGTATCATGTATGGTATACACAGTAACACTGGTATCATGTATGGTATATAGAGTAACACTGTTATCATGTATGGTATATACAGTAACACTGGTATCATGTATGGTATATACAGTAACACTGGTATCATGTATGGTATATACAGTAACACTGGTATCATGTATGGTATACACAGTAACACTGGTATCATGTATGGTATATACAGTAACACTGGTATCATGTATGGTATACACAGTTACACTGGTATCATGTATGGTATACACAGTAATACTGGTATCATGTATGGTATACACAGTAACACTGGTATCATGTATGGTATATACAGTAACACTGGTATCATGTATGGTATATACAGTAACACTGGTATCATGTATGGTATACACATTAACACTGGTATCATGTATGGTATACACAGTAACACTGGTATAATGTATGGTATACACAGTAACACTGGTATCATGTATGGTATACACAGTAACACTGGTATCATGTGTGGTATACAGTAACACTGGTATCATGTATAATATATACAGTAACACTGGTATCATGTATGGTATATACAGTAACACTGGTATCATGTATGGTATATACAGTAACACTGGTATCATGTATGGTATACACAGTGACACTGGTATCATGTATGGTATATACAGTAACACTGGTATCATGTATGGTATATACAGTAACACTGGTATCATGTATGGTAAATACAGTAACACTGGTATCATGTGTGGTATACAGTAACACTGGTATCATGTATGGTATACACAGTAACACTGGTATCATGTATGGTATATACAGTAACACTGGTATCATGTATGGTATATACAGTAACACTGGTATCATGTGTGGTATACACAGTAACACTGGTATCATGTATGGTATATAGAGTAACACTGGTATCATGTATGGTATACACAGTAACACTGGTATCATGTATGGTATATAGAGTAACACTGGTATCATGTATGGTATATACAGTAACACTGGTATCATGTATGGTATATACAGTAACACTGGTATCATGTATGGTATACACAGTAACACTGGTACCATGTATGGTATATACAGTAACACTGGTATCATGTAAGGTATACACGGCAACACTGGTATCATGTATGGTATATACAGTAACACTGGTATAATGTATGGTATACACAGTAACACTGGTATCATGTATGGTATACACAGTAACACTGGTATCATGTATGGTATACACAGTAACACTGGTATCATGTATGGTATACACAGTAACACTGGTATCATGTATGGTATACACAGTAACACTGGTATCATGTATGGTATACAGTAACACTGGTATCATGTATGGTATATACAGTAACACTGGTATCATGTATGGTATACACAGTAACACTGGTATCATGTATGGTATATACAGTAACACTGGTATCATGTATGGTATACACAGTAACACTGGTATCATGTATGGTATATACAGTAACACTGGTATCATGTATGGTATACACAGTAACACTGGTATCATGTATGGTATACACAGTAACACTGGTATCATGTATGGTATACACAGTAACACTGGTATCATGTATGGTATATACAGTAACACTGGTATCATGTATGGTATACAGTAACACTGGTATCATGTGTGGTATATACAGTAACACTGGTATCATGTATGGTACACAGTAACACTGGTATCATGTATGGTATACACAGTGACACTGGTATCATGTATGGTATATACAGTAACACTGGTATCATGTATGGTATATACAGTAACACTGGTATCATGTGTGGTATATACAGTAACACTGGTATCATGTATGGTATACACAGTAACACTGGTATAATGTATGGTATACAGTAACACTGGTATCATGTATGGTATATACAGTAACACTGGTATCATGTATGGTATATACAGTAACACTGGTATAATGTATGGTATACACAGTAACACTGGTATCATGTATGGTATATACAGTAACACTGGTATCATGTATGGTATATACAGTAACACTGGTATCATGTATGGTATATACAGTAACACTGGTATCATGTATAGTATATACAGTAACACTAGTATCATGTATAGTATACAAAGTAACACTGGTATCATGTATGGTATACACAGTAACACTGGTATCATGTATGGTATACACAGTAACACTGGTATCATGTATGGTATACACAGTAACACTGGTATCATGTATGGTATACACAGTAACACTGGTATCATGTATGGTATCTACAGTAACACTGGTATCATGTATGGTATACACAGTAACACTGGTATCATGTATGGTATACAGAGTAACACTGGTATCATGTATGGTATATACAGTAACACTGGTATCATATATGGTATACACAGTAACACTGGTATCATGTATGGTATACACAGTAACACTGGTATCATGTGTGGTATATACAGTAACACTGGTATCATGTATGGTATACACAGTAACACTGGTATCATGTATGGTATATACAGTAACACTGGTATCATGTATGGTATATACAGTAACACTGGTATCATGTATAGTATACAAAGTAACAGTGGTATCATGTATGGTATACACAGTAACAGTGGTATCATGTATGGTATCTACAGTAACACTGGTATCATGTATGGTATACACAGGAACACTGGTATCATGTATGGTATACAAAGTAACACTGGTATCATGTATGGTATACAAAGTAACACTGGTATCATGTATGATATACACTGTAACACTGGTATAATGTATGGTATACACAGTAACACTGGTATCATGTATGGTATATACAGTAACACTGGTATCATGTATGGTATACAAAGTAACACTGGTATCATGTATGTTATATACAGTAAAACTGGTATCATGTATGATATACACAGTAACACTGGTATCATGTATGGTATACACAGTAACACTGGTATCATGTATGGTATACACAGTAACACTGGTATCATGTATGGTATATACAGTAACACTGGTATCATGTATGGTATACAGAGTAACACTGGTATCATGTATGGTATATACAGTAACACTGGTATCATGTATGGTATATACAGTAACACTGGTATCATGTATGGTATACACAGTAACACTGGTATCATGTATGGTATACACAGTAACACTGGTATCATGTATGGTATATACAGTAACACTGGTATCATGCATGCTATACACATTAACACTGGTATCATGTATGGTATACACAGTAACACTGGTATCATGTTTGTATACACAGTAACACTGGTATCATGTATGATATATACAGTAACACTGGTATCATGTATGGTATATACAGTAACACTGGTATCATGTATGGTATACACAGTAACACTGGTATCATGTATGGTATATACAGTAACACTGGTATCATGTATGGTATACACAGTAACACTGGTATCATGTATGGTATATACAGTAACACTGGTATCATGTATGGTATACACAGTAACACTGGTATCATGTATGGTATATACAGTAACACTGGTATCATGTATGGTATATACAGTAACACTGGTATCATGTATGGTATACACAGTAACACTGGTATCATGTATGGTATATAGAGTAACACTGGTATCATGTATGGTATACAGTAACACTGGTATCATGTATGGTATATACAGTAACACTGGTATCATGTATGGTATATACAGTAACACTGGTATCATGTATGGTATACAGTAACACTGGTATCATGTATGGTATATACAGTAACACTGGTATCATGTATGGTATACACAGTAACACTGGTATCATGTATGGTATATAGAGTAACACTGTTATCATGTATGGTATACAGTAACACTGGTATCATGTATGGTATATACAGTAACACTGGTATCATGTATGGTATATACAGTAACACTGGTATCATGTATGGTATACACAGTAACACTGGTATCATGTATGGTATATACAGTAACACTGGTATCATGTATGGTATACACAGTTACACTGGTATCATTTATGGTATACACAGTAATACTGGTATCATGTATGGTATACACAGTAACACTGGTATCATGTATGGTATATACAGTAACACTGGTATCATGTATGGTATATACAGTAACACTGGTATCATGTATGGTATACACATTAACACTGGTATCATGTATGGTATACACAGTAACACTGGTATAATGTATGGTATACACAGTAACACTGGTATCATGTATGGTATACACAGTAACACTGGTATCATGTGTGGTATACAGTAACACTGGTATCATGTATAATATATACAGTAACACTGGTATCATGTATGGTATATACAGTAACACTGGTATCATGTATGGTATATACAGTAACACTGGTATCATGTATGGTATACACAGTAACACTGGTATCATGTATGGTATATACAGTAACACTGGTATCATGTATGATATACACAGTAACACTGGTATCATGTGTGGTATACAGTAACACTGGTATCATGTATGGTATACACAGTAACACTGGTATCATGTATGGTATATACAGTAACACTGGTATCATGTATGGTATATACAGTAACACTGGTATCATGTGTGGTATACACAGTAACACTGGTATCATGTATGGTATATAGAGTAACACTGGTATCATGTATTGTATACACAGTAACACTGGTATCATGTATGGTATATACAGTAACACTGGTATCATGTATGGTATATACAGTAACACTGGTATCATGTATGGTATATACAGTAACACTGGTATCATGTATGGTATACACAGTAACACTGGTACCATGTATGGTATATACAGTAACACTGGTATCATGTAAGGTATACACGGCAACACTGGTATCATGTATGGTATATACAGTAACACTGGTATAATGTATGGTATACACAGTAACACTGGTATCATGTATGGTATACACAGTAACACTGGTATCATGTATGGTATACACAGTAACACTGGTATCATGTATGGTATACACAGTAACACTGGTATCATGTATGGTATACACAGTAACACTGGTATCATGTATGGTATACAGTAACACTGGTATCATGTATGGTATATACAGTAACACTGGTATCATGTATGGTGTACACAGTAACACTGGTATCATGTATGGTATATACAGTAACACTGGTATCATGTATGGTATACACAGTAACACTGGTATCATGTATGGTATATACAGTAACACTGGTATCATGTATGGTATACACAGTAACACTGGTATCATGTATGGTGTACACAGTAACACTGGTATCATGTATGGTATACACAGTAACACTGGTATCATGTATGGTATATACAGTAACACTGGTATCATGTATGGTATATACAGTAACACTGGTATCATGTGTGGTATATACAGTAACACTGGTATCATGTATGGTACACAGTAACACTGGTATCATGTATGGTATACACAGTGACACTGGTATCATGTATGGTATATACAGTAACACTGGTATCATGTATGGTATATACAGTAACACTGGTATCATGTGTGGTATATACAGTAACACTGGTATCATGTATGGTATACACAGTAACACTGGTATCATGTGTGGTATACAGTAACACTGGTATCATGTATGGTATATACAGTAACACTGGTATCATGTGTGGTATACAGTAACACTGGTATCATGTGTGGTATACACAGTAACACTGGTATCATGTGTGGTATACACAGTAACACTGGTATCATGTATGGTATATACAGTAACACTGGTATCATGTATGGTATATACAGTAACACTGGTATCATGTGTGGTATACAGTAACACTGGTATAATGTATGGTATATACAGTAACACTGGTATCATGTATGGTATATACAGTAACACTGGTATCATGTATGGTATATACAGTAACACTGGTATCATGTATGGTATATACAGTAACACTGGTATCATGTATGGTATATACAGTAACACTGGTATAATGTATGGTATACACAGTAACACTGGTATCATGTATGGTATATACAGTAACACTGGTATCATGTATGGTATATACAGTAACACGGTTATAAACACTTACTGACCACGACTTACTTTTAATGTCACAAGGATGTGCTGTAATCTTTTTAATGATTTTAAAAGATCGATTGATGGTTGTCTGCTAATATCGCTGAACACGTGGTTGAGCTTTTCCCCGGTCACTGCTAACATTGTGGTAATATATATAAAAGTCAAATCCATCCCTGTTGTATCCTGTCGAACCACTCGCGGATCCCCCTGACCGCAGACTGTGATAACGTCGCTTAATAGAGATGGGGGTGATGTTCCGCAATCGCCATTGTTAGAATTGCTGTTGTCCTCTCACTTGTGATTTAATGTTGCTTGTTCTTATAAGTTGAGTTGCCACTCACAGTAATTTCACATACATCATGCTTACGATCATTAATCTCGATGCCAGTTCTGAAATACCAGTTCCTATCATTTCCAAGAGGAAATAAACGATTTAAAATAGATTGCAGACTAGTATTTAATAGAATTTAATTTCCTGTTTCCAAGCTGGTTACGGAGAAATTTCTATTCGTATTTCTTGAATGAATCCTTGGTTGTCCTCTTGTTACCAATCGTAGGGGCCGTGGTGGCCGAGTGGTTAAGGTGTCCCGACAATTTATCACTAGCACTCCACCTCTTGGTGGGGCAGTTGCCTGGTACTGACTGTAGGTCGGTGGTTTTTAGGTCATCTGACCCAAATTTGCTTTGAAGGATTATGGGGGAGGGCGATCATATTTTAAATGAATGAGGCTGGTCTGACCCCTAGGGACAGAGGGACGGGGCCCAAAAGGGGGATTTTGCTTAATATTTGCTTTAGAATCATTCCTCTCCTTAACCCTTTGGTGGATTTCATCCAAATTTAGTGTGAAACATCATTAGGGTCAGGGCAATCATATTTTATATAGATGATGCTAGTGTGACCCCTGGGGACAGAGGGGCGAGGTCCCAAATAGGGAAATTAGCCAACAGTTTGCTTTAAAAGCTACTCCTTAAAGGATTACATCCAAATTTGGTTTGAAACATCATAAGGGGACACAATCATGATTTTTATAAATGAAGCTTGTAGTGCCCATGGAAACAGAGGGGTGAGGCCCTAAAAGGGGAACTAAGCCAAAATGTTGCTTTAAAATGCTACTCCTTCTTATAATGCCTTCATTGATTACAACCATATTTAGTATGAAACATCATTGGGAAGGGCAATCCTAATTGATATAAATGAGGGCTTGTCCGACCAATTGGGAGAGTAGGGCATGGCCAAAAAATGAGAACTTGGCTGAAAGTTTGCTTTAAGATGCTGCTCCTGACCTTTATCAAAGGTAGATAAAAACCAAATTCGATCTGAAACATAACTGGCTGCGTATAGAAAATGTATGGTAATGGTGCTTGATTGAGGGGTGTGTCCCTTCTGTAACTGTTTGATTGAGGGGTGTGTCCCTTCTGTAACTGTTTGATTGAGGGGTGTGTCCCTTCTGTAACTGTTTGTCAGATGACCGTTAAGGCCCATGGGCCTCTTTTCTCCGTTACCTCCGGCTTTCCTCCACCTCCAAAACCAGGCTCTGTGTTAAAGTCACTTAAGAATCTTCCCCTTCTGGTTGAGATTCCCCTGTCTAACCTTTCAGGGAGTGACCGATTCTGTTATTCTCTTACCTTGGACTGGGATATCCACACATTTACCGGTGAGAGATTTTTTTTCATAATAGTATTTTACAGGACATATAATGCCCATACCATAAATACTACAGACACTATTTGGTAAGCACTCCTGGTGGTTCAATAGCAGTAAGCCAGATGGTTAAATTGATAAAATTTCAGGTCAGGATGGTGCCAGTGATCGTCCATATTAACCTCAGTCTTTAATTGTTGACGTCTGGATTACAGCTTCGCGAACACTGTTCCAAGCGTCAATAGTTCTGAAGTCAAACGAGTTTTTTTTCGAATGTCCAATCTAAAAAAAAAAAAAAAAAAAAAAAATCTGTTCATTACCTCCTCTCATTCTGAATTCATTATTCCATTCAAAAGTAGTTTTCGTGACTTTATCATCGTGGAATTTGTTCATTATTTTAAATACATCTTTAATATCTCAAACAGCGATATTCGAGTGTAAATTCCTCGTCTGTTCAGACGATCACTATATGGCAGTTCCTTCATCCCTGGTATCAGCTTTGTTACCTTTCCCTGGACCCGCTCCATTGTTACGATATCATTGACTGTAAATAGAATCCAGAGGCTCACAACAAACTCCAAGTGTGGGTAGACTGGTGCCTTAAACAATTGTCTGAATGTTACATCATCCAAATGATCTCCTAATGAGCCAAACGATAATGTTAGCTTTGTCTAATGCTTGTTGCATGTGACGGAGAAATTTAGATTTCTATCCACTATTACCTCAATGTCTTTGTCATACTAAGTAATACTAGTGATACTACCATTGGGCTCGTCTTGATGCCTTTTCGTTGCCCATTCGTAAGCTAGTCGATTTACATAAGGATAGTAGCTGTCCGCCGAAGTACGTTTGAAATCATAAACATCCGTTACGTATGATGATAAGACATTTACAGAATCATGTCCTATAGTGTTACCTGGTATCGCCTTACAGGTAGTCCTACTATTACAGGTAGTCCTACTATTACAGGTAGTCCTACTATTACAGGTAGTCCTACTATTACAGGTAGTCCTACTATCAAAATCACCGTAACCCCTACCAATATCTTTATACATAGCAACTATTTCTTGTAATGTCATCAACAGATCATTATAACATTTGTCATAGAAAGTTCTATTGATTGGAGGAAATAACAAGATATACGCATCAGTAGTTAGATAACGCTCGTGTTAGTTTTATTAAAGCTATATTATCATGAATGTTATCAACAAAACAACAATTATTGGAAACAGTAGATCTAATCTAAAAAACAATTCCGCCACCTTTACCATGCATTTGAGGAAAAGCGAAACATTCATACCTTTCCAAATCTAACACCTCTTTTTTCAATCCAGCATTCATACAAACAACAAATAATATCATGTTTATTTATACTATTTACAAAGTCCTGCGACACGAGTTTAACTGCCAATACTTATGCAAATGTCCCATGCCAGTATGGAGATTCCCTCCACACATTCCCAGTAACTGATATCATGAAGATTATACCCTGGTCTTGTTTCCGGATATGTCGCTATGCAATCATCATCGTCGTCACTACCATCGCGGAGTGGATGAGGGCGATTAACATTCTTTATAACCCTTGCGTGTTCCTGTCGGGTGTTCTCGTGTCGCCTTAGGTAGATTCTCGTGTTATAAACGTCCGCCGTAACATGGACAACCTGCCCATCGCTAACACTCTTACCAGACATTAGTTGTTGGTTAACAGTTACCCTCTTACCAGACATTGGTTGTTTGTTAACAGTAACCCTCTTACCAGACATTGGTTGTTTGGTTAACAGTAACCCTCTTACCAGACATTAGTTGTTGGTTAACAGTAACCCTCTTACCAGACATTGGTTGTTGTGGTTAACAGTTATACCCTCTTATCAGACATTAGGTTGTTGGTTAACAGTAACCCTCTTACCAGACAATGATTGTTGGTTAACAGTAACCCTCTTACCAGACATTGGTTGTTGGTTAACAGTAACCCTCTTACCAGACATTGGTTGTTGGTTAACAGTAACCCTCTTACCAGACATTGGTTGTTTGTTAACAGTAACCCTCTTACCAGACATTGGTTGTTAGTTAACAGTTATACCCTCTTACCAGACATTAGTTATTGTGGTTAACAGTAACCCTCTTACCAGACATTGGTTGTTGGTTAACAGTAACCGTCTTATCAGACATTGGTTGTTGGTTAACAGTTATACCCTCTTACCAGACATTAGTTGTTGGTTAACAGTAACCCTCTTATCAGACATTGGTTGTTGGTTAACAGTAACCCTCTTACCAGACATTGGTTGTTGGTTAACAGTTATACCCTCTTATCAGACATTGGTTGTTGGTTAACAGTAACCCTCTTACCTGACATTGGTTGTTGGTTAACAGTAACCCTCTTACCAGACATTGGTTGTTAGTTAACAGTAACCCTCTTACCTGACATTGGTTGTTGGTTAACAGTAAACCTCTTACCAGACATTGGTTGTTGGTTAACAGTAACCCTCTTACCTGACATTGGTTGTTAGTTAACAGAAACCCTCTTACCTGACATTGGTTATTGATTAACAGTTATACCCTCTTACCAGACATTGGTTGTTTGTTAACAGTAACCCTCTTACCAGACATTGGTTGTTGGTTAACAGTAACCCTCTTATCAGACATCGGTTGTTGGTTAACAGTAATCCTCTTACCAGACATTGGTTGTTGTGGTTAACAGTAACCCTCTTACCAGACATTGGTTGTTGGTTAACAGTAACCCTCTTACCAGACATTGGTTGTTGGTTAACAGTAACCCTCTTACCAGACATTGGTTGTTGGTTAACAGTTATACCCTCTTACCAGACATTGGTTGTTGGTTAACAGTAACCCTCTTACCAGACATTGGTTGTTGGTTAACAGTTATACCCTCTTACCAGACATTGGTTGTTGGTTAACAGTAACCCTCTTATCAGACATTGGTTGTTGGTTAACAGTAACCCTCTTACCTGACATTGGTTGTTGGTTAACAGTAACCCTCTTACCAGACATTGGTTGTTGGTTAACAGTAACCCTCTTACCTGACATTGGTTGTTGGTTAACAGTAACCCTCTTACCTGACATTGGTTGTTGGTTAACAGTAACCCTCTTACCTGACATTGGTTGCTGGTTAACAGTAACTCTCTTATCAGACACTGGTTGTTGGATAACAGTAATCCTCTTACCAGACATTGGTTGTTGGTTAACAGTAACCCTCTTATCAGACATTGGTTGTTGGTTAACAGTAACCCTCTTATCAGACATTGGTTGTTGGTTAACAGTAACCCTCTTACCAGACAATGGTTGTTGTGGTTAACAGTAACCCTCTTACCAGACAATGGTTGTTGTGGTTCACAGTTATACCCTCTTATCAGACATTGGTTGTTGGTTAACAGTTATACCCTCTTACCAGACATTGGTTGTTGGTTAACAGTAACCCTCTTACCAGACATTGGTTGTTAGTTAACAGTAACCCTCTTACCTGACATTGGTTGTTGATTAACAGTTATACCCTCTTACCAGAAATTGGTTGTTTGTTAACAGTAACCCTCTTACCAGACATTGGTTGTTGGTTAACAGTAACCCTCTTATCAGACATTGGTTGTTGGTTAACAGTAATCCTCTTACCAGACATTGGTTGTTGTGGTTAACAGTAACCCTCTTACCAGACATTGGTTGTTGGTTAACAGTAACCCTCTTACCAGACATTGGTTGTTGGTTAACAGTAACCCTCTTACCAGACATTGGTTGTTAGTTAACAGTTATACCCTGTTACCAGACACTGGTTGTTGGTTAACAGTAACCCTCTTACCAGACATTGATTGTTGTGGTTAACAGTAACCCTCTTATCAGACATTGGTTGTTGGTTAACAGTAACCCTCTTACCAGACATTGGTTGTTGTGGTTAACAGTAACCCTCTTATCAGACATTGGTTGTTGTGGTTAACAGTAATCCTCTTATCAGACATTGGTTGTTGGTTAACAGTAACCCTCTTACCAGACATTGGTTGTTGTGGTTAACAGTAACCCTCTTACCAGACATTAGTTGTTGTGGTTAACAGTAACCCTCTTACCAGACATTTGTTGTTGGTTAACAGTAACCCTCTTACCAGACATTGGTTGTTGGTTAACAGTAACCCTCTTACCAGACATTGGTTGTTGGTTAACAGTAACCCTCTTACCAGACATTGGTTGTTGGTTAACAGTTATACCCTCTTATCAGACATTGGTTGTTGGTTAACAGTAACCCTCTTACCTGACATTGGTTGTTGGTTAACAGAAACCCTCTTACCAGACATTGGTTGTTAGTTAACAGTAACCCTCTTACCTGACATTGGTTGTTGGTTAACAGTAAACCTCTTACCAGACATTGGTTGTTGGTTAACAGTAACCCTCTTACCTGACATTGGTTGTTGGTTAACAGTAACCCTCTTACCTGACATTGGTTGCTGGTTAACAGTAACTCTCTTATCAGACACTGGTTGTTGGATAACAGTAATCCTCTTACCAGACATTGGTTGTTGGTTAACAGTAAACCTCTTACCAGACAATGGTTGTTGTGGTTCACAGTTATACCCTCTTATCAGACATTGGTTGTTGGTTAACAGTTATACCCTCTTACCAGACATTGGTTGTTGGTTAACAGTAACCCTCTTACCAGACATTGGTTGTTGGTTAACAGTAACCCTCTTATCAGACATTGGTTGTTGGTTAACAGTAATCCTCTTACCAGACATTGGTTGTTGTGGTTAACAGTAACCCTCTTACCAGACATTGGTTGTTGGTTAACAGTAACCCTCTTACCAGACATTGGTTGTTGGTTAACAGTAACCCTCTTACCTGACATTGGTTGTTGGTTAACAGTAACCCTCTTACCTGACATTGGTTGTTGGTTAACAGTAACCCTCTTACCTGACATTGGTTGCTGGTTAACAGTAACTCTCTTATCAGACACTGGTTGTTGGATAACAGTAATCCTCTTACCAGACATTGGTTGTTGGTTAACAGTAACCCTCTTATCAGACATTGGTTGTTGGTTAACAGTAACCCTCTTATCAGACATTGGTTGTTGGTTAACAGTAACCCTCTTACCAGACAATGGTTGTTGTGGTTAACAGTAACCCTCTTACCAGACAATGGTTGTTGTGGTTCACAGTTATACCCTCTTATCAGACATTGGTTGTTGGTTAACAGTTATACCCTCTTACCAGACATTGGTTGTTGGTTAACAGTAACCCTCTTACCAGACATTGGTTGTTAGTTAACAGTAACCCTCTTACCTGACATTGGTTGTTGATTAACAGTTATACCCTCTTACCAGAAATTGGTTGTTTGTTAACAGTAACCCTCTTACCAGACATTGGTTGTTGGTTAACAGTAACCCTCTTATCAGACATTGGTTGTTGGTTAACAGTAATCCTCTTACCAGACATTGGTTGTTGTGGTTAACAGTAACCCTCTTACCAAACATTGGTTGTTGGTTAACAGTAACCCTCTTACCAGACATTGGTTGTTGGTTAACAGTAACCCTCTTACCAGACATTGGTTGTTAGTTAACAGTTATACCCTGTTACCAGACACTGGTTGTTGGTTAACAGTAACCCTCTTACCAGACATTGGTTGTTGGTTAACAGTAACCCTCTTACCAGACATTGATTGTTGTGGTTAACAGTAACCCTCTTATCAGACATTGGTTGTTGGTTAACAGTAACCCTCTTACCAGACATTGGTTGTTGTGGTTAACAGTAACCCTCTTATCAGACATTGGTTGTTGTGGTTAACAGTAATCCTCTTATCAGACATTGGTTGTTGGTTAACAGTAACCCTCTTACCAGACATTGGTTGTTGTGGTTAACAGTAACCCTCTTACCAGACATTAGTTGTTGTGGTTAACAGTAACCCTCTTACCAGACATTTGTTGTTGGTTAACAGTAACCCTCTTACCAGACATTGGTTGTTGGTTAACAGTAACCCTCTTACCAGACATTGGTTGTTGGTTAACAGTAACCCTCTTACCAGACATTGGTTGTTGGTTAACAGTTATACCCTCTTATCAGACATTGGTTGTTGGTTAACAGTAACCCTCTTACCTGACATTGGTTGTTGGTTAACAGTAACCCTCTTACCAGACATTGGTTGTTAGTTAACAGTAACCCTCTTACCTGACATTGGTTGTTGGTTAACAGTAAACCTCTTACCAGACATTGGTTGTTGGTTAACAGTAACCCTCTTACCTGACATTGGTTGTTGGTTAACAGTAACCCTCTTACCTGACATTGGTTGTTGGTTAACAGTAACCCTCTTACCTGACATTGGTTGCTGGTTAACAGTAACTCTCTTATCAGACACTGGTTGTTGGATAACAGTAATCCTCTTACCAGACATTGGTTGTTGGTTAACAGTAAACCTCTTACCAGACAATGGTTGTTGTGGTTCACAGTTATACCCTCTTATCAGACATTGGTTGTTGGTTAACAGTTATACCCTCTTACCAGACATTGGTTGTTGGTTAACAGTAACCCTCTTACCAGACATTGGTTGTTAGTTAACAGTAACCCTCTTACCTGACATTGGTTGTTGATTAACAGTTATACCCTCTTACCAGACATTGGTTGTTTGTTAACAGTAATCCTCTTACCAGACATTGGTTGTTGGTTAACAGTAACCCTCTTATCAGACATTGGTTGTTGGTTAACAGTAATCCTCTTACCAGACATTGGTTGTTGTGGTTAACAGTAACCCTCTTACCAGACATTGGTTGTTGGTTAACAGTAACCCTCTTACCAGACATTGGTTGTTGGTTAACAGTAACCCTCTTACCAGACATTGGTTGTTAGTTAACAGTTATACCCTGTTACCAGACACTGGTTGTTGGTTAACAGTAACCCTCTTACCAGACATTGGTTGTTGGTTAACAGTAACCCTCTTACCAGACATTGGTTGTTGTGGTTAACAGTAACCCTCTCACCAGACATTGGTTGTTGGTTAACAGTATCCCTCTTACCAGACATTGGTTGTTGTGGTTAACAGTAATCCTCTTACCAGACATTGGTTGTTGTGGTTAACAGTAACCCTCTTACCAGACATTGGTTGTTGGTTAACAGTAACCCTCTTACCAGACATTGGTTGTTGGTTAACAGTAACCCTCTTACCTGACATTGGTTGTTGGTTAACAGTAACCCTCTTACCTGACATTGGTTGTTGGTTAACAGTAACCCTCTTACCTGACATTGGTTGCTGGTTAACAGTAACTCTCTTATCAGACACTGGTTGTTGGATAACAGTAATCCTCTTACCAGACATTGGTTGTTGGTTAACAGTAACCCTCTTATCAGACATTGGTTGTTGGTTAACAGTAACCCTCTTATCAGACATTGGTTGTTGGTTAACAGTAACCCTCTTACCAGACAATGGTTGTTGTGGTTAACAGTAACCCTCTTACCAGACAATGGTTGTTGTGGTTCACAGTTATACCCTCTTATCAGACATTGGTTGTTGGTTAACAGTTATACCCTCTTACCAGACATTGGTTGTTGGTTAACAGTAACCCTCTTACCAGACATTGGTTGTTAGTTAACAGTAACCCTCTTACCTGACATTGGTTGTTGATTAACAGTTATACCCTCTTACCAGAAATTGGTTGTTTGTTAACAGTAACCCTCTTACCAGACATTGGTTGTTGGTTAACAGTAACCCTCTTATCAGACATTGGTTGTTGGTTAACAGTAATCCTCTTACCAGACATTGGTTGTTGTGGTTAACAGTAACCCTCTTACCAAACATTGGTTGTTGGTTAACAGTAACCCTCTTACCAGACATTGGTTGTTGGTTAACAGTAACCCTCTTACCAGACATTGGTTGTTAGTTAACAGTTATACCCTGTTACCAGACACTGGTTGTTGGTTAACAGTAACCCTCTTACCAGACATTGGTTGTTGGTTAACAGTAACCCTCTTACCAGACATTGATTGTTGTGGTTAACAGTAACCCTCTTATCAGACATTGGTTGTTGGTTAACAGTAACCCTCTTACCAGACATTGGTTGTTGTGGTTAACAGTAACCCTCTTACCAGACATTGGTTGTTGTGGTTAACAGTAACCCTCTTATCAGACATTGGTTGTTGGTTAACAGTAACCCTCTTACCAGACATTGGTTGTTGGTTAACAGTAACCCTCTTATCAGACATTGGTTGTTGTGGTTAACAGTAATCCTCTTATCAGACATTGGTTGTTGGTTAACAGTAACCCTCTTACCAGACATTGGTTGTTGTGGTTAACAGTAACCCTCTTACCAGACATTAGTTGTTGTGGTTAACAGTAACCCTCTTACCAGACATTTGTTGTTGGTTAACAGTAACCCTCTTACCAGACATTGGTTGTTGGTTAACAGTAACCCTCTTACCAGACATTGGTTGTTGGTTAACAGTAACCCTCTTACCAGACATTGGTTGTTGGTTAACAGTTATACCCTCTTATCAGACATTGGTTGTTGGTTAACAGTAACCCTCTTACCTGACATTGGTTGTTGGTTAACAGTAACCCTCTTACCAGACATTGGTTGTTAGTTAACAGTAACCCTCTTACCTGACATTGGTTGTTGGTTAACAGTAAACCTCTTACCAGACATTGGTTGTTGGTTAACAGTAACCCTCTTACCTGACATTGGTTGTTGGTTAACAGTAACCCTCTTACCTGACATTGGTTGTTGGTTAACAGTAACCCTCTTACCTGACATTGGTTGCTGGTTAACAGTAACTCTCTTATCAGACACTGGTTGTTGGATAACAGTAATCCTCTTACCAGACATTGGTTGTTGGTTAACAGTAAACCTCTTACCAGACAATGGTTGTTGTGGTTCACAGTTATACCCTCTTATCAGACATTGGTTGTTGGTTAACAGTTATACCCTCTTACCAGACATTGGTTGTTGGTTAACAGTAACCCTCTTACCAGACATTGGTTGTTAGTTAACAGTAACCCTCTTACCTGACATTGGTTGTTGATTAACAGTTATACCCTCTTACCAGACATTGGTTGTTTGTTAACAGTAATCCTCTTACCAGACATTGGTTGTTGGTTAACAGTAACCCTCTTATCAGACATTGGTTGTTGGTTAACAGTAATCCTCTTACCAGACATTGGTTGTTGTGGTTAACAGTAACCCTCTTACCAGACATTGGTTGTTGGTTAACAGTAACCCTCTTACCAGACATTGGTTGTTGGTTAACAGTAACCCTCTTACCAGACATTGGTTGTTAGTTAACAGTTATACCCTGTTACCAGACACTGGTTGTTGGTTAACAGTAACCCTCTTACCAGACATTGGTTGTTGGTTAACAGTAACCCTCTTACCAGACATTGGTTGTTGTGGTTAACAGTAACCCTCTCACCAGACATTGGTTGTTGGTTAACAGTAACCCTCTTACCAGACATTGGTTGTTGTGGTTAACAGTAACCTCTTACCTGACATTGGTTGTTGGTTAACAGTAACCCTCTTATCAGACATTGGTTGTTGTGGTTAACAGTAACCCTCTTACCAGACAATGGTTGTTGGTTAACAGTAACCCTCTTACCAGACATTGGTTGTTGTGGTTAACAGTAACCCTCTTACCAGACATTAGTTGTTGTGGTTAACAGTAACCCTCTTACCAGACATTTGTTGTTGGTTAACAGTAACCCTCTTATCAGACATTGGTTGTTGGTTAACAGTAACCCTCTTACCAGACATTGGTTGTTTGTTAACAGTAACCCTCTTACCTGACATTGGTTGTTGTGGTTAACAGTAACCCTCTTATCAGACATTGGTTGTTGGTTAACAGTAACCCTCTTACCAGACATTGGTTGTTGGTTAACAGTAACCCTCTTGCCAGACATTGGTTGTTAGTTAACATTAACCCTCTTACCAGACAATGGTTGTTGGTTAACAGTAACCCTCTTATCAGACAATGGTTGTTGGTTAACAGTAACCCTCTTACCAGACATTGGTGTTGTGGTTAACAGTAACCCTCTTATCAGACATTGGTTCTTGTGGTTAACAGTAACCCTCTTATCAGACATTGGTTGTTGGTTAACAGTAACCCTCCTACCAGACATTGGTTGTTGTGGTTAACAGTAACCCTCTTATCAGACATTGGTTGTTGGTTAACAGTAACCCTCTTACCAGACATTGGTTGTTGGTTAACAGTAATCCTCTTACCAGACATTGGTTGTTGGTTAACAGTAACCCTCTTATCAGACAATGGTTGTTGGTTAACAGTAACCCTTTTACCATACATCGGTTGTTGGTTAACAGTAACCCTCTTATCAGACATTGGTTGTTGTGGTTAACAGTAACCCTCTTACCAGACATTGGTTGTTGGTTAACAGTAACCCTCTTACCAGACATTGGTTGTTTGTTAACAGTAACCCTCTTACCAGACATTGGTTGTTGGTTAACAGTAACCCTCTTATCAGACATTGGTTGTTGTGGTTAACAGTAACCCTCTTACCAGACATTGGTTGTTTGTTAACAGTAACCCTCTTACCAGACAATGGTTGTTAGATAACAGTAACCCTCTTACCAGACACTGGTTGTTGGTTAACAGTAACCCTCTTATCAGACATTGGTTGTTGTGGTTAACAGTAACCCTTTTATCAAACATTGGTTGTTGGTTAACAGTAACCCTCTTACCAGACATTGGTTGTTTGTTAACAGTAACCCTCTTACCAGACATTGGTTGTTGGTTAACAGTAACCCTCTTACCAGACATTGGTTGTTGGTTAACAGTAATCCTCTTACCAGACATTGGTTGTTGGTTGACAGTAACCCTCTTATCAGACATTGGTTGTTGGTTAACAGTAACCCTCTTACCTGACATTGGTTGTTGTGGTTAACAGTAACCCTCTTACCAGACAATGGTTGTTATGGTTAATAGTAACCCTCTTACCAGACATTGGTTGTTTGTTAACAGTAACCCTCTTACCAGACATTGGTTGTTGTGGTTAACAGTAACCCTCTTACCAGACATTGGTTGTTGGTTAACAGTAACCCTCTTACCAGACATTGGTTGTTGTGGTTAACAGTAACCCTCTTATCAGACATTGGTTGGTGTGGTTAACAGTAACCCTCTTACCAGACACTGGTTGTTGGTTAACAGTAACCCTCTTACCAGACATTGGTTGTTGGTTAACAGTAACCCTCTTACCAGACATTGATTGTTGTGGTTAACAGTAACCCTCTTATCAGACATTGGTTGTTGGTTAACAGTAACCCTCTTACCAGACATTGGTTGTTGTGGTTAACAGTAACCCTCTTACCAGACATTTGTTGTTGGTTAACAGTAACCCTCTTACCAGACATTGGTTGTTGTGGTTAACAGTAACCCTCTTACCAGACAATGGTTGTTGGTTAACAGTAACCCTCTTACCAGACATTGGTTGTTGTGGTTAACAGTAACCCTCTTACCAGACATTAGTTGTTGTGGTTAACAGTAACCCTCTTACCAGACATTTGTTGTTGGTTAACAGTAACCCTCTTATCAGACATTGGTTGTTGGTTAACAGTAACCCTCTTACCAGACATTGGTTGTTTGTTAACAGTAACCCTCTTACCAGACATTGGTTGTTGTGGTCAACAGTAACCCTCTTATCAGACATTGGTTGTTGGTTAACAGTAACCCTCTTACCAGACAATGGTTGTTGGTTAACAGTAACCCTCTTACCTGACATTGGTTGTTGTGGTTAACAGTAACCCTCTTATCAGACATTGGTTGTTGGTTAACAGTAACCCTCTTACCAGACATTGGTTGTTTGTTAACAGTAACCCTCTTACCAGACATTGGTTGTTAGTTAACAGTAACCCTCTTATAAGACATTGGTTGTTGTGGTTAACAGTAACCCTCTTATCAGACATTGGTTGTTGGTTAACAGTAACCCTCTTACCAGACATTGGTTGTTGGTTAACAGTAATCCTCTTACCAGACATTGGTTGTTGGTTAACAGTAATCCTCTTATCAGACATTGGTTGTTGGTTAACAGTAACCTTCTTACCAGACATTGGTTGTTGGTTAACAGTAATCCTCTTACCAGACATTGGTTGTTGGTTAACAGTAACCCTCTTATCAGACAATGGTTGTTGGTTAACAGTAACCTTCTTACCAGACATTGGTTGTTGGTTAACAGTAACCCTCTTATCAGACATTGGTTGTTGTGGTTAACAGTAACCCTCTTACCAGACATTGGTTGTTGGTTAACAGTAACCCTCTTACCAGACATTGGTTGTTTGTTAACAGTAACCCTCTTACCAGACATTGGTTGTTGGTTAACAGTAACCCTCTTACCAGACATTGGTTGTTGTGGTTAACAGTAACCCTCTTATCAGACATTGGTTGTTGTGGTTAACAGTTACCCTCTTACCAGACAATGGTTGTTAGATAACAATAACCCTCTTACCAGACACTGGTTGTTGGTTAACAGTAACCCTCTTATCAGACATTGGTTGTTGTGGTTAACAGTAACCCTTTTATCAGACATTGGTTGTTGGTTAACAGTAACCCTCTTACCAGACATTGGTTGTTGGTTAACAGTAACCCTCTTACCAGACATTGGTTGTTTGTTAACAGTAACCCTCTTACCAGACATTGGTTGTTGGTTAACAGTAACCCTCTTACCAGACATTGGTTGTTGGTTAACAGTAACCCTCTTACCAGAGATTGGTTGTTTGTTAACAGTAACCCTCTTACCAGACATTGGTTGTTGGTTAACAGTAACCCTCTTACCAGACATTGGTTGTTGGTTAACAGTAACCCTTTTATCAGACATTGGTTGTTGTGGTTAACAGTAACCCTCTTACCAGACATTGGTTGTTGGTTAACAGTAACCCTCTTATCAGACATTGGTTGTTGGTTAACAGTAACCCTCTTACCAGACATTGGTTGTTGGTTAACAGTAACCCTCTTACCAGACATTGGTTGTTGGTTAACAGTAACCCTCTTATCAGACATTGGTTGTTGGTTAACAGTAACCCTCTTACCAGACATTGGTTGTTGTGGTTAACAGTAACCCTCTTATCAGACATTGGTTGTTGGTTAACAGTAACCCTCTTACCAGACATTGGTTGTTGGTTAACAGTAACCCTCTTATCAGACATTGGTTGTTGGTTAACAGTAACCCTCTTACCAGACATTGGTTGTTGGTTAACAGTAAACCTCTTACCAGAAAATGGTTGTTGTGGTTAACAGTAACCCTCTTACCAGACATTGGTTGTTTGTTAACAGTAACCCTCTTACCAGACATTGGTTGTTGGTTAACAGTAACCCTCCTACCAGACATTGGTTGTTGTGGTTAACAGTAACCCTCTTACCAGACATTCGTTGTTGGTTAACAGTAACCCTCTTACCAGACAATGGTTGTTGTGGTTAACAGTAACCCTCTTACCAGACAATGGTTGTTGGTTAACAGTAACCCTCTTACCAGACATTGGTTGTTGGTTAACAGTAACCCTCTTACCAGACATTCGTTGTTGGTTAACAGTAACCCTCTTATCAGACATTGGTTGTTGGTTAACAGTAACCCTCTTACCAGACATTGGTTGTTGGTTAACAGTAACCTCTTACCTGACATTGGTTGTTAGTTAACAGTAACCCTCTTACCAGACATTGGTTGTTGGTTAACAGTAACCCTCTTACCAGACATTGGTTGTTGGTTAACAGTAACCCTCTTATCAGACATTGGTTGTTGGTTAACAGTAACCCTCTTACCAGACATTGGTTGTTGGATAACAATAACCCTCTTATCAGACATTGGTTGTTGGATAACAGTAACCCTCTTACCAGACATTGGTTGTTAGTTAACAGTAACCCTCTTACCAGACATTGGTTGTTGGTTAACAGTAACCCTCTTATCAGACAATGGTTGTTGGTTAACAGTATCCCTATTACCAGACAATGGTTGTTGGTTAACAGTAACCCTCTTATCAGACAATGGTTGTTGGTTAACAGTAACCCTCTTATCAGACAATGGTTGTTGGTTAACAGTAACCCTCTTACCAGACATTGGTTGTTGGTTAACAGTAACTCTCTTACCAGACATTGGTTGTTAGTTAACAGTAACCCTCTTACCTGACATTGGTTGTTGGTTAACAGTAATCCTCTTACCAGACATTGGTTGTTGGTTAACAGTAACCCTCTTACCTGACATTGGTTGTTCGTTAACAGTAATCCTCTTACCAGACATTGGTTGTTGGTTAACAGTAACCCTCTTACCAGACATTGGTTGTTTGATAACAGTTATACCCTCTTACCAGACAATGGTTGTTGGATAACAGTTATACCCTCTTACCAGACATTGGTTGTTGGTTAACAGTTATACCCTCTTACCAGACATTGGTTGTTTGATAACAGTTATACCCTCTTACCAGACAATGGTTGTTGGATAACAGTTAAACCCTCTTATCAGACAATGGTTGTTGGTTAACAGTTGTATCCTCACTTCTCGCGTTATGTGGTTCGGAAGTGGCTTCCATAGGCGTATAGAGATAAGGGTTCGTTTTAATGGATTCCTGTATGGAGTGTTGACGGGTACGCTGGGCAGTGCAGTCGTCACGGCGTCATTGTAAGACCCACGGGTCCCTCTATAAACGCTTTTCCTTCTATCTGTAACTAGTTTCTCCTCTGTTCCAATGTACAAGTCGACATTGATATAGAGTCGATCCTGGACACACTCAGCATTACAATTTTTTTGACTTGCAGTGATTCAATATAGGGTATAGTAATTTCCGTCATTCCGCTACAGCAGCAGGAAACTGTTCACGTGTGCCATAAGGAGTTCCCGCAGAAGATAGCTTCTTTCTTTATAACCTGCCACAATCGGGTGTGTGCGCCCCTTATCCTCTTTTGAAGTTTCTCAGTTTCTCCTCAGTATTTTCGTTATATTGTTTTCTAAGCCCGCGGTCAACACCAAGTTGTTGCTCATTGAACGATATTGCAAGTCTTTACCGAGGAGCTCTTCACAGTCTTTCTTTGACACAATGAAGTCATTTGCCAAATACATTGTCCATATGTTAGTTCTTAATCTCGTGTTTTCGTGATTGTATGGACTTATCATTATCTTGAGCTTGTTTCCTCTTTTAATCAAATGTGTCCCTCATGGACCGAGCAGACGTTTCAGTATCTCTAGACGTATTCTTGATTCCTTTGATTTCACGCTCCATTCCCATTACTCGAGTAGCTAAAGATGTTATAAATAGATAGGTGGGTGGTGGCAGCTGGCACATGCTGTATGACGCTACTCACAATAACGTAACGTCATCATTTTACGTTGATTAACCATTTAAGCATTGAACGGCTTTCAGCTGGCATTCATATTGACTATGAATGCCAACTGAAAGCCGTTCAATGCTTATATTTACCATCTGCGATTTTTTTTATTTGTCGTGCGATTTTGTTTTGAAATTTTCAAATTAAAATTTCAGTTGGCAGTTCATAAGCTGGTGAACTCGCAACTGAATTGGTAGGGTTATATAGTGGCAGTGCCATACAATGGTAAATATATAATGATAACGTCATCAACTTTGACGCACATTCCAAGTTACATTGTAGATTGCGCGATGAAAAACTTGCGTAAAATCTTACATTTTGCTTGCAAGTACTGTGACGGCAATATAAGATAAACAGGGTTAAAGAAAAAAAAAAAAATTCACGTCCTTGGACTTGATACAGGGGAATCTTAACCCTCGGGGTAAGATTCTTTAGCGGCCAAACACTCAGGAAGCCTCGTGTTTGGCAACTTACAAATCTTCCCCTCGGGGTGAGATTCCCCTGTCGCACCCCCAAGGGGATGGACTATTCTACTAATCTCTAATCCCGGACAGGGATATCTATGATTTTGCCGGTGTGAGATATTCTACAAATCTCTAATCCCGGACAGGGATATCCATGATTTTGTCGGTGTGAGATATTCTATCAATCTCTATAGTCCCGGACAGGGATATCCATGATTTTGTCGGTGTGAGATATTCTATAAATCTCTAATCCCGGACAGGGATATCCATGATTTTGCCGGTGTAACATATTCTATAAATCTCTAATCCCGGACAGGGATATCCATGATTTTGCCGGTGTAAGATATTCTATAAATCTCTAATCCCGGACAGGGATATCTATGATTTTGTCGGTGTAACATATTCTATCAATCTCTTATCCCGGACAGGGATATCCATGATTTTGCCGGTGTAACATATTCTATCAATCTCTAATCCCGGACAGGGATATCCATGATTTTGCCGGTGTGAGATATTCTATCAATCTCTAATCCCGGACAGGGATATCCACGATTTTGCCGGTATAAGATATTCTATCAATCTCTAGTCCCGGACAGGGATATCCACGATTTTGTCGGTGGATGTTCGAGTTCTCATACAGATGATTCCTGGGGTTTAGAACAGGAAAAGGGAGGACAGGGATATCCATGATTTTGCCGGTGTAAGATATTCTATAAATCTCTAGTCCCGGACAGGGATATCTATGATTTTGTCGGTGTAACATATTCTATAAATCTCTAATCCCGGACAGGGATATCCATGATTTTGTCGGTGTAACATATTCTATCAATCTCTAGTCCCGGACAGGGATATCTATGATTTTGTCGGTGTAACATATTCTATAAATCTCTTATCCCGGACAGGGATATCTATGATTTTGTCGGTGTAACATATTCTATAAATCTCTAATCCCGGACAGTGATATCCATGATTTTGTCGGTGTTACATATTCTATCAATCTCTAATCCCGGACAGGGATATCTATGATTTTGCCGGTGTAAGATATTCTATTAATCTCTAATCCCGGACAGGGATATCCATGATTTTGCGGTTTGAGATATTCTATAAATCTCTAATCCCGGACAGGGATATCTATGATTTTGCCGGTGTAAGATATTCTATTAATCTCTAATCCCGGACAGGTATATCCATGATTTTGCGGTTTGAGATATTGTATCAATCTCTAATCCCGGACAGGGATATCCATGATTTTGCGGTTTGAGATATTCTATAAATCTCTAATCCCGGACAGGGATATCCATGATTTTGCCGGTGTAAAATATTCTATCAATCTCTAATCCCGGACAGGGATATCCATGATTTTGCCGGTGTAACATATTCTATCAATCTCTAATCCCGGACAGGGATATCCATGATTTTGCCGGTTTGAGATATTCTATCAATCTCTAATCCCGGACAGGGAAATCCACGATTTTGCCGGTGTGATATATTCTAATACAGATGTCATCCTGGGGTTTAGACAAGGCAAAAGGGAACGAGCTTGGCTGATGCCCTTTCCCCTGACAAAAACAATATCATATCTATATCTAACTAACGCACAAAAAGTTGGACATTACAAGTAAAAAAAAAACAAAAAAACAACAACACAATACTTACATACAATACAACAAAAACAGCCCTAAATGGCATATACATATATCAACAACACCACACCCAAAACAAAAAAGTACTTAGATACAACACAACAAATACAGCCATACATGGCATACATATATACACATCACACCCAATACAAAAAAGTACTTAGATACAACACAACAAATACAGCCATAAATGGCGCACACACGTATAAACAACATCGCATCCAACTCAAACAAATCTCTAGGAGTTTGGAAACCTAAAAATCAACTCATAACACATCAAAGGACATGTATACAAGGCCATGTCTGACCAAAACTGGAATAGTACTCTTCATATGGAACCCCAACAACACAAACCAACTTAACCAGATACAAAAAAATACAATACAGAGCAGCATAATATGTACAAGACAGATACCACACTACATGTTCAGTACAAAACAGATACCACAACACTCGTTCAGTATAAAATAGACACCACAACACACGTTCAGTGCAAAACAGATACCACAACACAAGTTACGTACAAAACAGATACCACAACACAAGTTCAGTATAAAATAGATACCACAACACAGGTTCAGTACTAAACAGATACCACAACACACATTACGTACAAAACAGATACCACAACACAAGTTCAGTACAAAACAGATACCACAACACACGTTCAGTACAAAACAGATACCAAAACACACGTTCAGTACAAAACAGATACCACAACACACGATACGTACAAAACAGATATCACAACACACGATACGTACAAAACAGATATCACAATACACGTTCTGTACAAAACAGATATCACAACACACGATACGTACAAAACAGATACCACAACACACCTTACGTACAAAACAGATATCACAACACACGATACGTACAAAACAGATACCACAACACACGTTCTGTACAAAACAGATACCACAACACACGTTTAGTACAAAACAGATACCACAACACACGGTACGTACAAAACAGATATCACAACACACGATACGTACAAAACAGATATCACAACACACGTTCTGTACAAAACAGATATCACAACACACGATACGTACAAAACAGATATCACAACACACGAGACGTACAAAACAGATATCACAACACACGAGACGTACAAAACAGATATAACAACACACGATACGTACAAAACAGATATCACAACACACCTTACGTACAAAAACAGATATCACAACACACGAGACGTACAAAACAGATACCACAATACACGATACGTACAAAACAGATATCACAACACACGATACGTACAAAACAGATATCACAACACACGTTACGTACAAAACATATATCACAACACACGTTCAGTACAAGACAGATACCACAACATACGTTCTGTACAAAACAGATATCACAACACACGATACGTACAACATAGATATCACAACACACGATACGTACAAAACAGATGTCACAACACACGTTCTGTACAAAACAGATATCACAACACACGATACGTACAAAACAGATATCACAACACACGATACGCACAAAACAGATGTCACAACATACGATACGTACAAAACAGATACCACAACACACGTTCAGTACAAACCAGATATCACAACACACGTTACGTACAAAACAGATATCACAACACACGTTCAGTACCAAACGGATACCACAACACACGTTCAGTACAAACAGAAACCACAACACACGTTCAGTACAAAACAGATACCACAACACACGTTCAGACCAAAACAGATACCACAATACACGTTCAGTACAAAACAGATACCACAACACACGATACGTACAAAACAGATATCACAACACACGTTCTGTACAAAACAGATATCACAACAAACGTTCTGAACAAAACAGATATCACAACACACGATACGTACAAAACAGATGTCACAACACACGATACGTACAAAACAGATACCACAACACACGCTCAGTACAAAACAGAAACCACAACACACGTTCAGTAAAACAGAAACCACAACACACGTTCAGTAAAACAGAAACCACAACACACGTTCTGTACAAAACAGATACCACAACACACGTTCAGACCAAAACAGATACCACAATACACGTTCAGTACAAAACAGATATCACAACACACGATACGTACAAAACAGATATCACAACACACGATACGTACAAAACAGATGTCACAACACACGTTCTGTACAAAACAGATATCACAACACACGATACGTACAAAACAGATATCACAACACACGATACGTACAAAACAGATGTCACAACACACGATACGTACAAAACAGATACCACAACACACGTTCAGTACAAAACAGATACCACAACACACGTTCTGTACAAAACAGATACCACAACACACGTTCTGTACAAAACAGATACCACAATACACGTTCAGTACAAAACAGATACCACAACACACGATACGTACAAAACAGATATCACAACACACGTTCTGTACAAAACAGATATCACAACGCACGTTCTGAACAAAACAGATATCACAACACACGATACGTACAAAACAGATGTCACAACACACGATACGTACAAAACAGATACCACAACACACGTTCAGTACAAAACAGATACCACAACACACGTTACGTACAAAACAGATATCACAACACACGTTCTGTACAAAACAGAAACCACAACACACGTTCAGTAAAACAGAAACCACAACACACGTTCTGTACAAAACAGATATCACAACACACGTTCTGTACAAAACGGATACCACAACACACGTTCAGTACAAACAGAAACCACAACACACGTTTAGTACAAAACAGATACCACAACACACGTTCAGACAAAAACAGATACCACAATACACGTTCAGTACAAAACAGATACCACAACACACGATACGTACAAAACAGATATCACAACACACGATACGTACAATACAGATACCACAACACACGTTCTGTACAAAACAGATATCACAACACACGATACGTACAAAACAGATACCACAACACACGTTCTGTACAAAACAGATACCACAACACACGTTCAGTACAAAACAAATATCACAACACACGTTTAGTACAAGACATGTAGATAACTTTAATTGGTCATCACTACAAACACTAAGACTACAATCAAGACTCACACTATTTCATAAAAATCATTCACAAACATCGAAACGCGTAATCCTCCTCACCACCGACTCCAGGACAAGAGAAGCACACCCTTACACATTCAAACACATATCTGCTACATACACATAGATGTTCCTTCTTTACGCACACTTACGCAATGGAACCGCCTTACAGTAGCAGCAACCATAAGCAGAAGCTACACGTGCTCTTTAGACGTTCTTAGCCATTGGAATACGTCACAGCAGCAATGCAATGACGTAATGTCGACAATTCAATCACGTCACCTCAAAAAGGTCGTGCATTGTTGTAACGTACATGTTATCATAGAACAAAAGTTTCGGTAGCAATATATTTGACCGGTGGTGTTGATTTGGTGTTGTTAAAATTGAAATAAACAGAAGACAAACAGCCAATTTGTAGATGTTATTTCAAATCATGTCGGTGTTTTTGTGCCAGATAAATTATATCACAGACACTATAGTTGTAACCAAAAACTTTATCACAGACACTGGATTCAGAATTAAGTACATTGTATCATATAATGTAGGGGAGGAATGATGTAGGTACATGTAAGGAATTAACGAAGTTCGGTGTTGGTATCGCCTAGCGTATGTATACTGATATTACATGTAAGTGTGAACAAAAAAGTAGTCGTAGAATCTCTTTAGGGTTAGAGTAAGGCGGACCCATTGTATATAATAGAGGTCCTTTATAGGCCAGGGAAGTAAAGGGGTTAGAGCTAAGCCGACTCCCTTGTATATAATAGAGGTCCTTTATAGGCCAGGGAAGTAAAGGGTTAGAGTAAGGCCGACTCCATTGTATATAATAGAGATCCTTTATAGACCAGGGAAGTAAAGGGTTAGAGTAAGGCCGACTCCATTGTATATAATAGAGGTCCTTTATAGGCCAGGGAAGTAAAGGGTTAGAGTAAGGCCGACTCCATTGTATATAATAGAGGTCCTTTATAGGCTAGGGAAGTAAAGGGTTAGAGTAAGGCCGACTCCATTGTATATAATAGAGGTCCTTTATAGGCCAGGGAAGTAAAGGGTTAGAGTAAGGCCGACTCCATTGTATATAATAGAGGTCCTTTATAGGCCAGGGAAGTAAAGGGTTAGAGTAAGGCCGACCCCATTGTATATAATAGAGGTCCTTTATAGGCCAGGGAAGTAAAGGGTTAGAGTAAGGCCGACTCCATTGTATATAATAGAGGTCCTTTATAGGCCAGGGAAGTAAAGGGTTAGAGTAAGGCCGACCCCATTGTATATAATAGAGGTCCTTTATAGGCCAGGGAAGTAAAGGGTTAGAGTAAGGCCGACTCCATTGTATATAATAGAGGTCCTTTATAGGCCAGGGAAGTAAAGGGTTAGAGTAAGGCCGACTCCATTGTATATAATAGAGGTCCTTTATAGGCCAGGGAAGTAAAGGGTTAGAGTAAGGCCGACTCCATTGTATATAATAGAGGTCCTTTATAGGTCAGGGAAGTAAAGGGTTAGAGTAAGGCCGACTCCATTGTATATAATAGAGGTCCTTTATAGGCCAGGGAAGTAAAGGGTTAGAGTAAGGCCGACTCCATTGTATATAATAGAGATCCTTTATAGGCCAGGGAAGTAAAGGGTTAGAGTAAGGCCGACTCCATTGTATATAATAGAGGTCCTTTATAGGCCAGGGAAGTAAAGGGTTAGAGTAAGGCCGACTCCATTGTATATAATAGAGGCCCTTTATAGGCCAGGGAAGTAAAGGGTTAGAGTAAGGCCGACTCCATTGTATATAATAGAGGTCCTTTATAGGCCAGGGAAGTAAAGGGTTAGAGTAAGGCCGACTCCATTGTATATAATAGAGGTCCTTTATAGGCCAGGGAAGTAAAGGGTTAGAGTAAGGCCGACTCCATTGTATATAATAGAGGTCCTTTATAGGCCAGGGAAGTAAAGGGTTAGAGTAAGGCCGACTCCATTGTATATAATAGAGGTCCTTTATAGGCCAGGGAAGTAAAGGGTTAGAGTAAGGCCGACTCCATTGTATATAATAGAGGTCCTTTATAGGCCAGGGAAGTAAAGGGTTAGAGTAAGGCCGACTCCATTGTATATAATAGAGGTCCTTTATAGGCCAGGGAAGTAAAGGGTTAGAGTAAGGCCGACTCCATTGTATATAATAGAGGTCCTTTATAGGCCAGGGAAGTAAAGGGTTAGAGTAAGGCCGACTCCATTGTATATAATAGAGGTCCTTTATAGGCCAGGGAAGTAAAGGGTTAGAGTAAGGCCGACTCCATTGTATATAATAGAGGTCCTTTATAGGCCAGGGAAGTAAAGGGTTAGAGTAAGGCCGACTCCATTGTATATAATAGAGGTCCTTTATAGGCCAGGGAAGTAAAGGGTTAGAGTAAGGCCGACTCCATTGTATATAATAGAGGTCCTTTATAGGCCAGGGAAGTAAAGGGTTAGAGTAAGGCCGACTCCATTGTATATAATAGAGGTCCTTTATAGGCCAGGGAAGTAAAGGGTTAGAGTAAGGCCGACTCCATTGTATATAATAGAGGTCCTTTATAGGCCAGGGAAGTAAAGGGTTAGAGTAAGGCCGACTCCATTGTATATAATAGAGGTCCTTTATAGGCCAGGGAAGTAAAGGGTTAGAGTAAGGCCGACTCCATTGTATATAATAGAGGTCCTTTATAGGCCAGGGAAGTAAAGGGTTAGAGTAAGGCCGACTCCATTGTATATAATAGAGGTCCTTTATAGGCCAGGGAAGTAAAGGGTTAGAGTAAGGCCGACTCCATTGTATATAATAGAGGTCCTTTATAGGCCAGGGAAGTAAAGGGTTAGAGTAAGGCCGACTCCATTGTATATAATAGAGGTCCTTTATAGGCCAGGGAAGTAAAGGGTTAGAGTAAGGCCGACTCCATTGTATATAATAGAGGTCCTTTATAGGCCAGGGAAGTAAAGGGTTAGAGTAAGGCCGACTCCATTGTATATAATAGAGGTCCTTTATAGGCCAGGGAAGTAAAGGGTTAGAGTAAGGCCGACTCCATTGTATATAATAGAGGTCCTTTATAGGCCAGGGAAGTAAAGGGTTAGAGTAAGGCCGACTCCATTGTATATAATAGAGGTCCTTTATAGGCCAGGGAAGTAAAGGGTTAGAGTAAGGCCGACTCCATTGTATATAATAGAGGTCCTTTATAGGCCAGGGAAGTAAAGGGTTAGAGTAAGGCCGACTCCATTGTATATAATAGAGGTCCTTTATAGGCCAGGGAAGTAAAGGGTTAGAGTAAGGCCGACTCCATTGTATATAATAGAGGTCCTTTATAGGCCAGGGAAGTAAAGGGTTAGAGTAAGGCCGACTCCATTGTATATAATAGAGGTCCTTTATAGGCCAGGGAAGTAAAGGGTTAGAGTAAGGCCGACTCCATTGTATATAATAGAGGTCCTTTATAGGCCAGGGAAGTAAAGGGTTAGAGTAAGGCCGACTCCATTGTATATAATAGAGGTCCTTTATAGGCCAGGGAAGTAAAGGGTTAGAGTAAGGCCGACTCCATTGTATATAATAGAGGTCCTTTATAGGCCAGGGAAGTAAAGGGTTAGAGTAAGGCCGACTCCATTGTATATAATAGAGGTCCTTTATAGGCCAGGGAAGTAAAGGGTTAGAGTAAGGCCGACTCCATTGTATATAATAGAGGTCCTTTATAGGCCAGGGAAGTAAAGGGTTAGAGTAAGGCCGACTCCATTGTATATAATAGAGGTCCTTTATAGGCCAGGGAAGTAAAGGGTTAGAGTAAGGCCGACTCCATTGTATATAATAGAGGTCCTTTATAGGCCAGGGAAGTAAAGGGTTAGAGTAAGGCCGACTCCATTGTATATAATAGAGGTCCTTTATAGGCCAGGGAAGTAAAGGGTTAGAGTAAGGCCGACTCCATTGTATATAATAGAGGTCCTTTATAGGCCAGGGAAGTAAAGGGTTAGAGTAAGGCCGACTCCATTGTATATAATAGAGGTCCTTTATAGGCCAGGGAAGTAAAGGGTTAGAGTAAGGCCGACTCCATTGTATATAATAGAGGTCCTTTATAGGCCAGGGAAGTAAAGGGTTAGAGTAAGGCCGACTCCATTGTATATAATAGAGGTCCTTTATAGGCCAGGGAAGTAAAGGGTTAGAGTAAGGCCGACTCCATTGTATATAATAGAGGTCCTTTATAGGCCAGGGAAGTAAAGGGTTAGAGTAAGGCCGACTCCATTGTATATAATAGAGGTCCTTTATAGGCCAGGGAAGTAAAGGGTTAGAGTAAGGCCGACTCCATTGTATATAATAGAGGTCCTTTATAGGCCAGGGAAGTAAAGGGTTAGAGTAAGGCCGACTCCATTGTATATAATAGAGGTCCTTTATAGGCCAGGGAAGTAAAGGGTTAGAGTAAGGCCGACTCCATTGTATATAATAGAGGTCCTTTATAGGCCAGGGAAGTAAAGGGTTAGAGTAAGGCCGACTCCATTGTATATAATAGAGGTCCTTTATAGGCCAGGGAAGTAAAGGGTTAGAGTAAGGCCGACCCCATTGTATATAATAGAGGTCCTTTATAGGCCAGGGAAGTAAAGGGTTAGAGTAAGGCCGACCCCATTGTATATAATAGAGGTCCTTTATAGGCCAGGGAAGTAAAGGGTTAGAGTAAGGCCGACTCCATTGTATATAATAGAGGTCCTTTATAGGCCAGGGAAGTAAAGGGTTAGAGTAAGGCCGACTCCATTGTATATAATAGAGGTCCTTTATAGGCCAGGGAAGTAAAGGGTTAGAGTAAGGCCGACTCCATTGTATATAATAGAGGTCCTTTATAGGCCAGGGAAGTAAAGGGTTAGAGTAAGGCCGACTCCATTGTATATAATAGAGGTCCTTTATAGGCCAGGGAAGTAAAGGGTTAGAGTAAGGCCGACTCCATTGTATATAATAGAGGTCCTTTATAGGCCAGGGAAGTAAAGGGTTAGAGTAAGGCCGACTCCATTGTATATAATAGAGGTCCTTTATAGGCCAGGGAAGTAAAGGGTTAGAGTAAGGCCGACTCCATTGTATATAATAGAGGTCCTTTATAGGCCAGGGAAGTAAAGGGTTAGAGTAAGGCCGACTCCATTGTATATAATAGAGGTCCTTTATAGGCCAGGGAAGTAAGGGTTAGAGTAAGGCCGACTCCATTGTATATAATAGAGGTCCTTTATAGGCCAGGGAAGTAAAGGGTTAGAGTAAGGCCGACTCCATTGTATATAATAGAGGTCCTTTATAGGCCAGGGAAGTAAAGGGTTAGAGTAAGGCCGACTCCATTGTATATAATAGAGGTCCTTTATAGACCAGGGAAGTAAAGGGTTAGAGTAAGGCCGACTCCATTGTATATAATAGAGGTCCTTTATAGGCCAGGGAAGTAAAGGGTTAGAGTAAGGCCGACTCCATTGTATATAATAGAGGTCCTTTATAGGCCAGGGAAGTAAAGGGTTAGAGTAAGGCCGACTCCATTGTATATAATAGAGGTCCTTTATAGACCAGGGAAGTAAAGGGTTAGAGTAAGGCCGACTCCATTGTATATAATAGAGGTCCTTTATAGGCCAGGGAAGTAAAGGGTTAGAGTAAGGCCGACTCCATTGTATATAATAGAGGTCCTTTATAGGCCAGGGAAGTAAAGGGTTAGAGTAAGGCCGACTCCATTGTATATAATAGAGGTCCTTTATAGGCCAGGGAAGTAAAGGGTTAGAGTAAGGCCGACTCCATTGTATATAATAGAGGTCCTTTATAGGTCAGGGAAGTAAAGGGTTAGAGTAAGGCCGACTCCATTGTATATAATAGAGGTCCTTTATAGGCCAGGGAAGTAAAGGGTTAGAGTAAGGCCGACTCCATTGTATATAATAGAGGTCCTTTATAGGCCAGGGAAGTAAAGGGTTAGAGTAAGGCCGACTCCATTGTATATAATAGAGGCCCTTTATAGGCCAGGGAAGTAAAGGGTTAGAGTAAGGCCGACTCCATTGTATATAATAGAGGTCCTTTATAGGCCAGGGAAGTAAAGGGTTAGAGTAAGGCCGACTCCATTGTATATAATAGAGGTCCTTTATAGGCCAGGGAAGTAAAGGGTTAGAGTAAGGCCGACTCCATTGTATATAATAGAGGTCCTTTATAGGCCAGGGAAGTAAAGGGTTAGAGTAAGGCCGACTCCATTGTATATAATAGAGGTCCTTTATAGGCCAGGGAAGTAAAGGGTTAGAGTAAGGCCGACTCCATTGTATATAATAGAGGTCCTTTATAGGCCAGGGAAGTAAAGGGTTAGAGTAAGGCCGACTCCATTGTATATAATAGAGGTCCTTTATAGGCCAGGGAAGTAAAGGGTTAGAGTAAGGCCGACTCCATTGTATATAATAGAGGTCCTTTATAGGCCAGGGAAGTAAAGGGTTAGAGTAAGGCCGACCCCATTGTATATAATAGAGGTCCTTTATAGGCCAGGGAAGTAAAGGGTTAGAGTAAGGCCGACTCCATTGTATATAATAGAGGTCCTTTATAGGCCAGGGAAGTAAAGGGTTAGAGTAAGGCCGACTCCATTGTATATAATAGAGGTCCTTTATAGGCCAGGGAAGTAAAGGGTTAGAGTAAGGCCGACTCCATTGTATATAATAGAGGTCCTTTATAGGCCAGGGAAGTAAAGGGTTAGAGTAAGGCCGACTCCATTGTATATAATAGAGGTCCTTTATAGGCCAGGGAAGTAAAGGGTTAGAGTAAGGCCGACTCCATTGTATATAATAGAGGTCCTTTATAGGCCAGGGAAGTAAAGGGTTAGAGTAAGGCCGACTCCATTGTATATAATAGAGGTCCTTTATAGGCCAGGGAAGTAAAGGGTTAGAGTAAGGCCGACTCCATTGTATATAATAGAGGTCCTTTATAGGCCAGGGAAGTAAAGGGTTAGAGTAAGGCCGACTCCATTGTATATAATAGAGGTCCTTTATAGGCCAGGGAAGTAAAGGGTTAGAGTAAGGCCGACTCCATTGTATATAATAGAGATCCTTTATAGGCCAGGGAAGTAAAGGGTTAGAGTAAGGCCGACTCCATTGTATATAATAGAGGTCCTTTATAGGCCAGGGAAGTAAAGGGTTAGAGTAAGGCCGACTCCATTGTATATAATAGAGATCCTTTATAGGCCAGGGAAGTAAAGGGTTAGAGTAAGGCCGACTCCATTGTATATAATAGAGGTCCTTTATAGGCCTGGGAAGTAAAGGGTTAGAGTAAGGCGGACCCCATGGTATATAATAGAGGTCCTTTATAGGCCAGGGAAGTAAAGGGTTAGAGTAAGGCCGACTCCATTGTATATAATAGAGGTCCTTTATAGGCCAGGGAAGTAAAGGGTTAGAGTAAGGCCGACTCCATTGTATATAATAGAGGTCCTTTATAGGCCAGGGAAGTAAAGGGTTAGAGTAAGGCCGACTCCATTGTATATAATAGAGGTCCTTTATAGGCCAGGGAAGTAAAGGGTTAGAGTAAGGCCGACTCCATTGTATATAATAGAGGTCCTTTATAGGCCAGGGAAGTAAAGGGTTAGAGTAAGGCCGACTCCATTGTATATAATAGAGGTCCTTTATAGGCCAGGGAAGTAAAGGGTTAGAGTAAGGCCGACTCCATTGTATATAATAGAGGTCCTTTATAGGCCAGGGAAGTAAAGGGTTAGAGTAAGGCCGACTCCATTGTATATAATAGAGGTCCTTTATAGGCCAGGGAAGTAAAGGGTTAGAGTAAGGCCGACTCCATTGTATATAATAGAGGTCCTTTATAGGCCAGGGAAGTAAAGGGTTAGAGTAAGGCCGACTCCATTGTATATAATAGAGGTCCTTTATAGGCCAGGGAAGTAAAGGGTTAGAGTAAGGCCGACTCCATTGTATATAATAGAGGTCCTTTATAGGCCAGGGAAGTAAAGGGTTAGAGTAAGGCCGACTCCATTGTATATAATAGAGGTCCTTTATAGGCCAGGGAAGTAAAGGGTTAGAGTAAGGCCGACTCCATTGTATATAATAGAGGTCCTTTATAGGCCAGGGAAGTAAAGGGTTAGAGTAAGGCCGACTCCATTGTATATAATAGAGGTCCTTTATAGGCCAGGGAAGTAAAGGGTTAGAGTAAGGCCGACTCCATTGTATATAATAGAGATCCTTTATAGGCCAGGGAAGTAAAGGGTTAGAGTAAGGCCGACTCCATTGTATATAATAGAGGTCCTTTATAGGCCAGGGAAGTAAAGGGTTAGAGTAAGGCCGACTCCATTGTATATAATAGAGGTCCTTTATAGGCCAGGGAAGTAAAGGGTTAGAGTAAGGCCGACTCCATTGTATATAATAGAGGTCCTTTATAGGCCAGGGAAGTAAAGGGTTAGAGTAAGGCCGACTCCATTGTATAATAGAGGATCCTTTATAGGCCAGGGAAGTAAAGGGTTAGAGTAAGGCCGACTCCATTGTATATAATAGAGGTCCTTTATAGGCCAGGGAAGTAAAGGGTTAGAGTAAGGCCGACTCCATTGTATATAATAGAGGATCCTTTATAGGCCAGGGAAGTAAAGGGTTAGAGTAAGGCCGACTCCATTGTATATAATAGAGGTCCTTTATAGGCTATGGGAAGTAAAGGGTTAGAGTAAGGCCGACCCCATTGTATATAATAGAGGTCCTTTATAGGCCAGGGAAGTAAAGGGTTAGAGTAAGGCCGACTCCATTGTATATAATAGAGGTCCTTTATAGGCCAGGGAAGTAAAGGGTTAGAGTAAGGCCGACTCCATTGTATATAATAGAGGTCCTTTATAGGCCAGGGAAGTAAAGGGTTAGAGTAAGGCCGACTCCATTGTATATAATAGAGGTCCTTTATAGGCCAGGGAAGTAAAGGGTTAGAGTAAGGCCGACCCCATTGTATATAATAGAGGTCCTTTATAGGTCAGGGAAGTAAAGGGTTAGAGTAAGGCCGACTCCATTGTATATAATAGAGGTCCTTTATAGGCCAGGGAAGTAAAGGGTTAGAGTAAGGCCGACTCCATTGTATATAATAGAGGTCCTTTATAGGCCAGGGAAGTAAAGGGTTAGAGTAAGGCCGACCCCATTGTATATAATAGAGGTCCTTTATAGGCCAGGGAAGTAAAGGGTTAGAGTAAGGCCGACTCCATTGTATATAATAGAGATCCTTTATAGGCCAGGGAAGTAAAGGGTTAGAGTAAGGCCGACTCCATTGTATATAATAGAGATCCTTTATAGGCCAGGGAAGTAAAGGGTTAGAGTAAGGCCGACCCCATTGTATATAATAGAGATCCTTTATATGCCAGGGAAGTAAAGGGTTAGAGTAAGGCCGACTCCATTGTATATAATAGAGGTCCTTTATAGGCCAGGGAAGTAAAGGGTTAGAGTAAGGCCGACTCCATTGTATATAATAGAGGTCCTTTATAGGCCAGGGAAGTAAAGGGTTAGAGTAAGGCCGACTCCATTGTATATAATAGAGGTCCTTTATAGGCCAGGGAAGTAAAGGGTTAGAGTAAGGCCGACTCCATTGTATATAATAGAGGTCCTTTATAGGCCAGGGAAGTAAAGGGTTAGAGTAAGGCCGACCCCATTGTATATAATAGAGGTCCTTTATAGGCCAGGGAAGTAAAGGGTTAGAGTAAGGCCGACTCCATTGTATATAATAGAGGTCCTTTATAGGCCAGGGAAGTAAAGGGTTAGAGTAAGGCCGACTCCATTGTATATAATAGAGATCCTTTATATGCCAGGGAAGTAAAGGGTTAGAGTAAGGCCGACTCCATTGTATATAATAGAGATCCTTTATATGCCAGGGAAGTAAAGGGTTAGAGTAAGGCCGACCCCATTGTATATAATAGAGGCCCTTTATAGGCCAGGGAAGTAAAGGGTTAGAGTAAGGCCGACTCCATTGTATATAATAGAGGTCCCTTAATAGGCCAGGGAAGTAAAGGGTTAGAGTAAGGCCGACTCCATTGTATATAATAGAGGTCCTTTATAGGCCAGGGAAGTAAAGGGTTAGAGTAAGGCCGACCCCATTGTATATAATAGAGGTCCTTTATAGGCCAGGGAAGTAAAGGGTTAGAGTAAGGCCGACTCCATTGTATATAATAGAGGTCCTTTATAGGCCAGGGAAGTAAAGGGTTAGAGTAAGGCCGACTCCCATTGTATATAATAGAGGTCCTTTATAGGCCAGGGAAGTAAAGGGTTAGAGTAAGGCCGACTCCATTGTATATAATAGAGGTCCTTTATAGGCCAGGGAAGTAAAGGGTTAGAGTAAGGCCGACTCCATTGTATATAATAGAGGTCCTTTATAGGCCAGGGAAGTAAAGGGTTAGAGTAAGGCCGACTCCATTGTATATAATAGAGGTCCTTTATAGGCCAGGGAAGTAAAGGGTTAGAGTAAGGCCGACTCCATTGTATATAATAGAGGTCCTTTATAGGCCAGGGAAGTAAAGGGTTAGAGTAAGGCCGACTCCATTGTATATAATAGAGGTCCTTTATAGGCCAGGGAAGTAAAGGGTTAGAGTAAGGCCGACTCCATTGTATATAATAGAGGTCCTTTATAGGCCAGGGAAGTAAAGGGTTAGAGTAAGGCCGACTCCATTGTATATAATAGAGGTCCTTTATAGGCCAGGGAAGTAAAGGGTTAGAGTAAGGCCGACCCCATTGTATATAATAGAGGTCCTTTATAGGCCAGGGAAGTAAAGGGTTAGAGTAAGGCCGACTCCATTGTATATAATAGAGGTCCTTTATAGGCCAGGGAAGTAAAGGGTTAGAGTAAGGCCGACTCCATTGTATATAATAGAGGTCCTTTATAGGCCAGGGAAGTAAAGGGTTAGAGTAAGGCCGACTCCATTGTATATAATAGAGGTCCTTTATAGGCCAGGGAAGTAAAGGGTTAGAGTAAGGCCGACTCCATTGTATATAATAGAGGTCCTTTATAGGCCAGGGAAGTAAAGGGTTAGAGTAAGGCCGACTCCATTGTATATAATAGAGGTCCTTTATAGGCCAGGGAAGTAAAGGGTTAGAGTAAGGCCGACTCCATTGTATATAATAGAGATCCTTTATAGGCCAGGGAAGTAAAGGGTTAGAGTAAGGCCGACTCCATTGTATATAATAGAGGTCCTTTATAGGCCAGGGAAGTAAAGGGTTAGAGTAAGGCCGACCCCATTGTATATAATAGAGGTCCTTTATAGGCCAGGGAAGTAAAGGGTTAGAGTAAGGCCGACTCCATTGTATATAATAGAGGTCCTTTATAGGCCAGGGAAGTAAAGGGTTAGAGTAAGGCCGACTCCATTGTATATAATAGAGGTCCTTTATAGGCCAGGGAAGTAAAGGACCTCTATTATATATAATAGAGGTCCTTTATAGGCCAGGGAAGTAAAGGGTTAGAGTAAGGCCGACTCCATTGTATATAATAGAGGTCCTTTATAGGCCAGGGAAGTAAAGGGTTAGAGTAAGGCCGACCCCATTGTATATAATAGAGGTCCTTTATAGGCCAGGGAAGTAAAGGGTTAGAGTAAGGCCGACTCCATTGTATATAATAGAGGTCCTTTATAGGCCAGGGAAGTAAAGGGTTAGAGTAAGGCCGACCCATTGTATATAATAGAGGTCCTTTATAGGCCAGGGAAGTAAAGGGTTAGAGTAAGGCCGACTCCATTGTATATAATAGAGGTCCTTTATAGGCCAGGGAAGTAAAGGGTTAGAGTAAGGCCGACTCCATTGTATATAATAGAGGTCCTTTATAGGCCAGGGAAGTAAAGGGTTAGAGTAAGGCCGACTCCATTGTATATAATAGAGGTCCTTTATAGGCCAGGGAAGTAAAGGGTTAGAGTAAGGCCGACTCCATTGTATATAATAGAGGTCCTTTATAGGCCAGGGAAGTAAAGGGTTAGAGTAAGGCCGACCCCATTGTATATAATAGAGGTCCTTTATAGGCCAGGGAAGTAAAGGGTTAGAGTAAGGCCGACTCCATTGTATATAATAGAGGTCCTTTATAGGCCAGGGAAGTAAAGGGTTAGAGTAAGGCCGACCCCATTGTATATAATAGAGGTCCTTTATAGGCCAGGGAAGTAAAGGGTTAGAGTAAGGCCGACTCCATTGTATATAATAGAGGTCCTTTATAGACCAGGGAAGTAAAGGGTTAGAGTAAGGCCGACTCCATTGTATATAATAGAGGTCCTTTATAGGCCAGGGAAGTAAAGGGTTAGAGTAAGGCCGACCCCATTGTATATAATAGAGGTCCTTTATAGGCCAGGGAAGTAAAGGGTTAGAGTAAGGCCGACCCCATTGTATATAATAGAGGTCCTTTATAGGCCAGGGAAGTAAAGGGTTAGAGTAAGGCCGACTCCATTGTATATAATAGAGGTCCTTTATAGGCCAGGGAAGTAAAGGGTTAGAGTAAGGCCGACTCCATTGTATATAATAGAGGTCCTTTATAGGCCAGGGAAGTAAAGGGTTAGAGTAAGGCCGACTCCATTGTATATAATAGAGGTCCTTTATAGGCCAGGGAAGTAAAGGGTTAGAGTAAGGCCGACTCCATTGTATATAATAGAGGTCCTTTATAGGCCAGGGAAGTAAAGGGTTAGAGTAAGGCCGACTCCATTGTATATAATAGAGGTCCTTTATAGGCCAGGGAAGTAAAGGGTTAGAGTAAGGCCGACTCCATTGTATATAATAGAGGTCCTTATAGGCCAGGGAAGTAAAGGGTTAGAGTAAGGCCGACCCCATTGTATATAATAGAGGTCCTTTATAGGCCAGGGAAGTAAAGGGTTAGAGTAAGGCCGACTCCATTGTATATAATAGAGGTCCTTTATAGGCCAGGGAAGTAAAGGGTTAGAGTAAGGCCGACTCCATTGTATATAATAGAGGTCCTTTATAGGCCAGGGAAGTAAAGGGTTAGAGTAAGGCCGACTCCATTGTATATAATAGAGGTCCTTTATAGGCCAGGGAAGTAAAGGGTTAGAGTAAGGCCGACCCCATTGTATATAATAGAGGTCCTTTATAGGCCAGGGAAGTAAAGGGTTAGAGTAAGGCCGACTCCATTGTATATAATAGAGGTCCTTTATAGGCCAGGGAAGTAAAGGGTTAGAGTAAGGCCGACTCCATTGTATATAATAGAGGTCCTTTATAGGCCAGGGAAGTAAAGGGTTAGAGTAAGGCCGACTCCATTGTATATAATAGAGGTCCTTTATAGACCAGGGAAGTAAAGGGTTAGAGTAAGGCCGACTCCATTGTATATAATAGAGGTCCTTTATAGGCCAGGGAAGTAAAGGGTTAGAGTAAGGCCGACTCCATTGTATATAATAGAGGTCCTTTATAGGCCAGGGAAGTAAAGGGTTAGAGTAAGGCCGACTCCATTGTATATAATAGAGGCCGACTCCCATTGTATATAATAGAGGTCCTTTATAGACCAGGGAAGTAAAGGGTTAGAGTAAGGCCGACTCCATTGTATATAATAGAGGTCCTTTATAGGCCAGGGAAGTAAAGGGTTAGAGTAAGGCCGACCCCATTGTATATAATAGAGGTCCTTTATAGGCCAGGGAAGTAAAGGGTTAGAGTAAGGCCGACTCCATTGTATATAATAGAGGTCCTTTATAGACCAGGGAAGTAAAGGGTTAGAGTAAGGCCGACTCCATTGTATATAATAGAGGTCCTTTATAGGCCAGGGAAGTAAAGGGTTAGAGTAAGGCCGACTCCATTGTATATAATAGAGGTCCTTTATAGGCCAGGGAAGTAAAGGGTTAGAGTAAGGCCGACTCCATTGTATATAATAGAGGTCCTTTATAGGCCAGGGAAGTAAAGGGTTAGAGTAAGGCCGACTCCATTGTATATAATAGAGGTCCTTTATAGACCAGGGGAAGTAAAGGGTTAGAGTAAGGCCGACTCCATTGTATATAATAGAGGTCCTTTATAGGCCAGGGAAGTAAAGGGTTAGAGTAAGGCCGACCCCATTGTATATAATAGAGGTCCTTTATAGGCCAGGGAAGTAAAGGGTTAGAGTAAGGCCGACTCCATTGTATATAATAGAGGTCCTTTATAGGCCAGGGAAGTAAAGGGTTAGAGTAAGGCCGACTCCATTGTATATAATAGAGGTCCTTATAGGCCAGGGAAGTAAAGGGTTAGAGTAAGGCCGACTCCATTGTATATAATAGAGGCCCTTTATAGGCCAGGGAAGTAAAGGGTTAGAGTAAGGCCGACCCATTGTATATAATAGAGGTCCTTTATAGGCCAGGGAAGTAAAGGGTTAGAGTAAGGCCGACCCATTGTATATAATAGAGGTCCTTTATAGGCCAGGGAAGTAAAGGGTTAGAGTAAGGCCGACCCCATTGTATATAATAGAGGTCCTTTATAGGCCAGGGAAGTAAAGGGTTAGAGTAAGGCCGACTCCATTGTATATAATAGAGGTCCTTTATAGGCCAGGGAAGTAAAGGGTTAGAGTAAGGCCGACTCCATTGTATATAATAGAGGCCCTTTATAGGCCAGGGAAGTAAAGGGTTAGAGTAAGGCCGACTCCATTGTATATAATAGAGGTCCTTATAGGCCAGGGAAGTAAAGGGTTAGAGTAAGGCCGACTCCATTGTATATAATAGAGGTCCTTTATAGGCCAGGGAAGTAAAGGGTTAGAGTAAGGCCGACCCCATTGTATATAATAGAGGTCCTTTATAGGCCAGGGAAGTAAAGGGTTAGAGTAAGGCCGACTCCATTGTATATAATAGAGGTCCTTTATAGGCCAGGGAAGTAAAGGGTTAGAGTAAGGCCGACTCCATTGTATATAATAGAGGTCCTTTATAGGCCAGGGAAGTAAAGGGTTAGAGTAAGGCCGACTCCATTGTATATAATAGAGGTCCTTTATAGGCCAGGGAAGTAAAGGGTTAGAGTAAGGCCGACTCCATTGTATATAATAGAGGTCCTTTATAGGCCAGGGAAGTAAAGGGTTAGAGTAAGGCCGACTCCATTGTATATAATAGAGGTCCTTTATAGGCCAGGGAAGTAAAGGGTTAGAGTAAGGCCGACCCCATTGTATATAATAGAGGTCCTTTATAGGCCAGGGAAGTAAAGGGTTAGAGTAAGGCCGACTCCATTGTATATAATAGAGGTCCTTTATAGGCCAGGGAAGTAAAGGGTTAGAGTAAGGCCGACTCCATTGTATATAATAGAGGTCCTTTATAGGCCAGGGAAGTAAAGGGTTAGAGTAAGGCCGACTCCATTGTATATAATAGAGGTCCTTTATAGGCCAGGGAAGTAAAGGGTTAGAGTAAGGCCGACTCCATTGTATATAATAGAGGTCCTTTATAGGCCAGGGAAGTAAAGGGTTAGAGTAAGGCCGACCCCATTGTATATAATAGAGGTCCTTTATAGGCCAGGGAAGTAAAGGGTTAGAGTAAGGCCGACTCCATTGTATATAATAGAGGTCCTTTATAGGCCAGGGAAGTAAAGGGTTAGAGTAAGGCCGACTCCATTGTATATAATAGAGGTCCTTTATAGGCCAGGGAAGTAAAGGGTTAGAGTAAGGCCGACTCCATTGTATATAATAGAGGTCCTTTATAGGCCAGGGAAGTAAAGGGTTAGAGTAAGGCCGACTCCATTGTATATAATAGAGGTCCTTTATAGGCCAGGGAAGTAAAGGGTTAGAGTAAGGCCGACTCCATTGTATATAATAGAGGTCCTTTATAGGCCAGGGAAGTAAAGGGTTAGAGTAAGGCCGACTCCATTGTATATAATAGAGGTCCTTTATAGGCCAGGGAAGTAAAGGGTTAGAGTAAGGCCGACTCCATTGTATATAATAGAGGTCCTTTATAGGCCAGGGAAGTAAAGGGTTAGAGTAAGGCCGACCCCATTGTATATAATAGAGGTCCTTTATAGGCCAGGGAAGTAAAGGGTTAGAGTAAGGCCGACCCCATTGTATATAATAGAGGTCCTTTATAGGCCAGGGAAGTAAAGGGTTAGAGTAAGGCCGACTCCATTGTATATAATAGAGGTCCTTTATAGGCCAGGGAAGTAAAGGGTTAGAGTAAGGCCGACTCCATTGTATATAATAGAGGTCCTTTATAGGCCAGGGAAGTAAAGGGTTAGAGTAAGGCCGACTCCATTGTATATAATAGAGGTCCTTTATAGGCCAGGGAAGTAAAGGGTTAGAGTAAGGCCGACTCCATTGTATATAATAGAGGTCCTTTATAGGCCAGGGAAGTAAAGGGTTAGAGTAAGGCCGACTCCATTGTATATAATAGAGGTCCTTTATAGGCCAGGGAAGTAAAGGGTTAGAGTAAGGCCGACTCCATTGTATATAATAGAGGTCCTTTATAGACCAGGGAAGTAAAGGGTTAGAGTAAGGCCGACTCCATTGTATATAATAGAGGTCCTTTATAGGCCAGGGAAGTAAAGGGTTAGAGTAAGGCCGACTCCATTGTATATAATAGAGGTCCTTTATAGGCCAGGGAAGTAAAGGGTTAGAGTAAGGCCGACTCCATTGTATATAATAGAGGTCCTTTATAGGTCAGGGAAGTAAAGGGTTAGAGTAAGGCCGACTCCATTGTATATAATAGAGGTCCTTTATAGGCCAGGGAAGTAAAGGGTTAGAGTAAGGCCGACTCCATTGTATATAATAGAGGTCCTTTATAGGTCAGGGAAGTAAAGGGTTAGAGTAAGGCCGACTCCATTGTATATAATAGAGGTCCTTTATAGGCCAGGGAAGTAAAGGGTTAGAGTAAGGCCGACTCCATTGTATATAATAGAGGTCCTTTATAGGCCAGGGAAGTAAAGGGTTAGAGTAAGGCCGACTCCATTGTATATAATAGAGGTCCTTTATAGGCCAGGGAAGTAAAGGGTTAGAGTAAGGCCGACTCCATTGTATATAATAGAGGTCCTTTATAGGCCAGGGAAGTAAAGGGTTAGAGTAAGGCCGACTCCATTGTATATAATAGAGGCCCTTTATAGGCCAGGGAAGTAAAGGGTTAGAGTAAGGCCGACTCCATTGTATATAATAGAGGTCCTTTATAGAGCCAGGGAAGTAAAGGGTTAGAGTAAGGCCGACTCCATTGTATATAATAGGGGTCCTTTATAGGCCAGGGAAGTAAAGGGTTAGAGTAAGGCCGACCCCACCGTAAAATTTGGGTTCCCTTTATTTCCCCCCCGGGGATTTTAAAGGGGGTTTTCCCCCCTCCCATTTTTTTTTAATTTTTAATTTTCCCTTTTTGCCCCGGGGGTCAAAGGTTTTTGCCAACCCGCCCCAATTTGGTTTTAATAAGGCCCTTTTACCCCCAAAAAAATTAAATAACCCCTTTTTTCCCTTTTTTAAAAAATTACCCCCCTTTTTAATGGGCCCGGAATTTTTGGGTTTTGGTTTCCCACCCCCACCTCTTTTTTGATCCTTTCCCCCCCAAGGAAATTTTTAATCCCTCCTTGATATAAAGGCCCTTTTTTAACCCAAATTTTTTTAAGAAACCCCCCCCTTTTAAAGAAATTTCCCTTTTATTTGCCAGGGAATAAATTTTTCCCACCCTTGTAAATAATTAGAGGGTTTTCCCCTTTTTCCCCGGGGGTTTGAGAACCGTTGTTTCTTGATCCTTTTAAGGCCTGGAAGTAAAAGGGTTTAACCGCCCCCCCTTTTTTTGAGGTCCCCCTTTAAAATCCAGGGTTAAATTTTAAAAGGCCCACCCTTTTATTTTTTCCCTTTTTTTCCCTTTGGTTTTTGGGAACCGCTCCATTTTTTTCTTAGCCCTTTTTTCCCAATAAATTGGGGGCCACCTTTCCTTTTAAAAATGGGTTTTTTTTTCCCAAATTTTTTGGTTAGAGTAGCGGCCGACTCCATTGTATATAATAGAGGTCCTTTATAGGCCAGGGAAGTAAAGGGTTAGAGTAAGGCCGACTCCCATTGTATATAATAGAGGTCCTTTATAGGCCAGGGAAGTAAAGGGTTAGAGTAAGGCCGACTCCATTGTATATAATAGAGGTCCTTTATAGGCCAGGGAAGTAAAGGGTTAGAGTAAGGCCGACCCCATTGTATATAATAGAGGTCCTTTATAGGCCAGGGAAGTAAAGGGTTAGAGTAAGGCCGACTCCATTGTATATAATAGAGGTCCTTTATAGGCCAGGGAAGTAAAAGGGTTAGAGTAAGGCCGACTCCATTGTATATAATAGAGGTCCTTTATAGGCCAGGGGAAGTAAAGGGGTTAGAGTAAGGCCGACTCCATTGTATATAATAGAGGTCCTTTATAGGCCAGGAAGTAAAGGGTTAGAGTAAGGCCGACCCCATTGTATATAATAGAGGTCCTTTATAGGCCAGGGAAGTAAAGGGTTAGAGTAAGGCCGACTCCATTGTATATAATAGAGGTCCTTTATAGGCCAGGGAAGTAAAGGGTTAGAGTAAGGCCGACTCCATTGTATATAATAGAGGTCCTTTATAGACCAGGGAAGTAAAGGGTTAGAGTAAGGCCGACTCCATTGTATATAATAGAGGTCCTTTATAGGCCAGGGAAGTAAAGGGTTAGAGTAAGGCCGACTCCCATTGTATATAATAGAGGTCCTTTATAGGCCAGGGAAGTAAAGGGTTAGAGTAAGGCCGACCCATTGTATATAATAGAGGTCCTTTATAGGCCAGGGAAGTAAAGGGTTAGAGTAAGGCCGACTCCATTGTATATAATAGAGGTCCTTTATAGGCCAGGGAAGTAAAGGGTTAGAGTAAGGCCGACTCCATTGTATATAATAGAGGTCCTTTATAGGCCAGGGAAGTAAAGGGTTAGAGTAAGGCCGACCCATTGTATATAATAGAGGTCCTTTATAGGCCAGGGAAGTAAAGGGTTAGAGTAAGGCCGACTCCATTGTATATAATAGAGGTCCTTTATAGGCCAGGGAAGTAAAGGGTTAGAGTAAGGCCGACCCCATTGTATATAATAGAGGTCCTTTATAGGCCAGGGAAGTAAAGGGTTAGAGTAAGGCCGACTCCATTGTATATAATAGAGGTCCTTTATAGGCCAGGGAAGTAAAGGGTTAGAGTAAGGCCGACTCCATTGTATATAATAGAGGTCCTTTATAGGCCAGGGAAGTAAAGGGTTAGAGTAAGGCCGACTCCATTGTATATAATAGAGGTCCTTTATAGGCCAGGGAAGTAAAGGGTTAGAGTAAGGCCGACTCCATTGTATATAATAGAGGTCCTTTATAGGCAGGGAAGTAAAGGGTTAGAGTAAGGCCGACTCCATTGTATATAATAGAGGTCCTTTATAGGCCAGGGAAGTAAAGGGTTAGAGTAAGGCCGACTCCATTGTATATAATAGAGGTCCTTTATAGGCCAGGGAAGTAAAGGGTTAGAGTAAGGCCGACTCCATTGTATATAATAGAGGTCCTTTATAGGCCAGGGAAGTAAAGGGTTAGAGTAAGGCCGACTCCATTGTATATAATAGAGGTCCTTTATAGGCCAGGGAAGTAAAGGGTTAGAGTAAGGCCGACTCCATTGTATATAATAGAGGCCCTTTATAGGCCAGGGAAGTAAAGGGTTAGAGTAAGGCCGACTCCATTGTATATAATAGAGGTCCTTTATAGGCCAGGGAAGTAAAGGGTTAGAGTAAGGCCGACTCCATTGTATATAATAGAGGTCCTTTATAGACCAGGGAAGTAAAGGGTTAGAGTAAGGCCGACTCCATTGTATATAATAGAGGTCCTTTATAGGCCAGGGAAGTAAAGGGTTAGAGTAAGGCCGACTCCATTGTATATAATAGAGGTCCTTTATAGGCCAGGGAAGTAAAGGGTTAGAGTAAGGCCGACTCCATTGTATATAATAGAGGTCCTTTATAGGCCAGGGAAGTAAAGGGTTAGAGTAAGGCCGACTCCATTGTATATAATAGAGGTCCTTTATAGGCCAGGGAAGTAAAGGGTTAGAGTAAGGCCGACTCCATTGTATATAATAGAGGTCCTTTATAGGCCAGGGAAGTAAAGGGTTAGAGTAAGGCCGACCCCATTGTATATAATAGAGGTCCTTTATAGGCCAGGGAAGTAAAGGGTTAGAGTAAGGCCGACTCCATTGTATATAATAGAGGTCCTTTATAGGCCAGGGAAGTAAAGGGTTAGAGTAAGGCCGACCTCCATTGTATATAATAGAGGTCCTTTATAGGCCAGGGAAGTAAAGGGTTAGAGTAAGGCCGACTCCATTGTATATAATAGAGGTCCTTTATAGGCCAGGGAAGTAAAGGGTTAGAGTAAGGCCGACTCCATTGTATATAATAGAGGTCCTTTATAGGCCAGGGAAGTAAAGGGTTAGAGTAAGGCCGACTCCATTGTATATAATAGAGGTCCTTTATAGGCCAGGGAAGTAAAGGGTTAGAGTAAGGCCGACTCCATTGTATATAATAGAGGTCCTTTATAGGCCAGGGAAGTAAAGGGTTAGAGTAAGGCCGACTCCATTGTATATAATAGAGGTCCTTTATAGGCCAGGGAAGTAAAGGGTTAGAGTAAGGCCGACTCCATTGTATATAATAGAGGTCCTTTATAGGCCAGGGAAGTAAAGGGTTAGAGTAAGGCCGACTCCATTGTATATAATAGAGGTCCTTTATAGGCCAGGGAAGTAAAGGGTTAGAGTAAGGCCGACTCCATTGTATATAATAGAGGTCCTTTATAGGCCAGGGAAGTAAAGGGTTAGAGTAAGGCCGACTCCATTGTATATAATAGAGGTCCTTTATAGGTCAGGGAAGTAAAGGGTTAGAGTAAGGCCGACTCCATTGTATATAATAGAGGTCCTTTATAGGCCAGGGAAGTAAAGGGTTAGAGTAAGGCCGACCCCATTGTATATAATAGAGGTCCTTTATAGGCCAGGGAAGTAAAGGGTTAGAGTAAGGCCGACTCCATTGTATATAATAGAGGTCCTTTATAGGCCAGGGAAGTAAAGGGTTAGAGTAAGGCGGACCCATTGTATATAATAGAGGTCCTTTATAGGCCAGGGAAGTAAAGGGTTAGAGTAAGGCCGACTCCATTGTATATAATAGAGGTCCTTTATAGGCCAGGGAAGTAAAGGGTTAGAGTAAGGCCGACTCCATTGTATATAATAGAGGTCCTTTATAGGCCAGGGAAGTAAAGGGTTAGAGTAAGGCCGACTCCATTGTATATAATAGAGGTCCTTTATAGGCCAGGGAAGTAAAGGGTTAGAGTAAGGCCGACTCCATTGTATATAATAGAGGTCCTTTATAGGCCAGGGAAGTAAAGGGTTAGAGTAAGGCCGACTCCATTGTATATAATAGAGGTCCTTTATAGGCCAGGGAAGTAAAGGGTTAGAGTAAGGCCGACTCCATTGTATATAATAGAGGTCCTTTATAGGCCAGGGAAGTAAAGGGTTAGAGTAAGGCCGACTCCATTGTATATAATAGAGGTCCTTTATAGGCCAGGGAAGTAAAGGGTTAGAGTAAGGCCGACTCCATTGTATATAATAGAGGTCCTTTATAGGCCAGGGAAGTAAAGGGTTAGAGTAAGGCCGACTCCATTGTATATAATAGAGGTCCTTTATAGGCCAGGGAAGTAAAGGGTTAGAGTAAGGCCGACTCCATTGTATATAATAGAGGTCCTTTATAGGCCAGGGAAGTAAAGGGTTAGAGTAAGGCCGACTCCATTGTATATAATAGAGGTCCTTTATAGGCCAGGGAAGTAAAGGGTTAGAGTAAGGCCGACTCCATTGTATATAATAGAGGTCCTTTATAGGCCAGGGAAGTAAAGGGTTAGAGTAAGGCCGACCCCATTGTATATAATAGAGGTCCTTTATAGGCCAGGGAAGTAAAGGGTTAGAGTAAGGCCGACTCCATTGTATATAATAGAGGTCCTTTATAGGCCAGGGAAGTAAAGGGTTAGAGTAAGGCCGACTCCATTGTATATAATAGAGGTCCTTTATAGGCCAGGGAAGTAAAGGGTTAGAGTAAGGCCGACCCCATTGTATATAATAGAGGTCCTTATAGACCAGGGAAGTAAAGGTTTTCCTGATACGATTACGGGATTTCCGTGCTCAATAACAGGTTAATATTGGTAATTGTAGTTGACATGGGATTAGTGAGGCTGTCTCTATCGGCTATAAAAAGACACACACTCGCGGCAAGCTCTATAACAGTACAAACGTGCTTCACCATGTTCACGAGAGACAGCACATTATAATTAACCTATCTTGACAAGAGATTATGGCATCTGAGTGGTCCAAGGGAGATAACTCGTGTCGCCAGTGTTAACTAAATAACTGACATTGAAACGGGATAATTAGTAATAGTAGGTTAGACAAAAGAATTGTAACTGGCATGGCTTACATTCCACAAAATAAAACGAAATCTTGTGTTGAGTTCTCGACCATTTTATTTGACGATAATCGGATGACAATCTGAAGACCAGACTCTGTAAAAACAAAAATATCAAAAAAATATAAGTATATAGATGTGTCCAAGGTAAATTCGGACGTATAAGATATAGATCAATATTACAACTGGTATATTTACAGTGTATATAGATATAATACGTGTCACAGGGATACGAACTGTACATATCCAGGTAATAATAATTTATAGTTAGCTTGTATCCTTATGTCTCAGTTCATGTGCACGTGCACCAAAATCTACAGTCGGTGTTCTATCTGTTTAGTATGCCTTACTATCCGTAAGTTGATGTGTATTTCCATTTCTACCTGCCCGGTAGTGTCCATGTTTGTCCATATTTGGCAGTGTTACGTGTCAAGGTGATCCAGGTGCGCGTGTTTGTAGACAATAGGTATAGAGTCTCGAGGACGCATCCCCTGGGTACGTACTACATGTAGGGAGTCTATAGACACGTGACATTCCGATACAACTACAACCGGTTGGTGAAGGTAAATACTATATTTAGAATACATTTATTTGACGCGACTTCTAATTAATGGTTTAGGAACAATAGTACTTGAAATCATTATCAATGTTTACCTAGACCAGATTTTGTATATTTCAGGGGTTTATTCTTGTATGTTTTCGTCTGTGTAAAATTCCATTGACTGTGACATACACTAAATCTATATAGGTTAAGTAGCATCTAAACAGCAAATCCAGTCAAAACATTGATATTTTACAGGCCTATAAATCCCTATTATGGTGCAATGTCACAGAAGTAACATGATGAACTTTTAGTATGTATCATGGCAAACTGTGGGCCTTGCTGTTGACATGTAATTTGTTAAGCTGTTTGTAAATTTCAACAAAACGTAAGAAAAATGCATGTTTCAGGGGGACATAATTAACTCATTTGTATCCCATATATTACACAAACTTGCCATGTCGTTTTGCTCACAAGTGTCTAAAGCACAAAATAGGAGCATTGGTTTGACCAGCTTTGACGTTATTATATGTATAAACACTGTTTTTATTTTGACCTTGAATTGCAAATGGCGGTCGTGAATGATATCACACAAATGCGGCATATAAGGAGGTATTTAAAACATCAACAATGCTCTTATTAGACAATATAAAGTATTCACGAAGTGGCAAGAAGACTACTTTTATGATATAATGTTCAACCGTTGAGTTTGGGGTAAAATATGCCTATTTCTGAAAAAGGCTGCAAACTCACCAGTTTAACAAATTGACTTTAAAATGTTCTTCTTACTATGATGAGATGTCTTAAATGTATGATATAGGAGTATTGTTATTAACTGAAATGCCCCCCTTAAAGCCATATTTGTGTAATATTATTCACAGCCGCCATTTGCATTCCAAGGTCAAAACAAAATAAGTGTTTATACGTTCATACAGTAAAATCCGGTCAAACAAATGCTCCTACCCTGTGCTATAGACACTTGTGAACATAACAGCTTGGCTCTTTTTCAGGTTTGGTCATTTGCGTGGCTTAGAATTATTCCATGCTACATCTTACCACAAAGTTACTGTATAGAAGAAACTGGTAGCATCTATAGCAATTTATTGGTGATTGTAAGAAGCTACATGTCCAAACAAACATTTTGGTATATTACATGACATTTTTTGTGCAAATCTTTAGGTATTTATTCGTGTTTGAAATTCAACATTATTCTGCTATATAGATGACTCTTAAGTTACCCGTGTCCCAAAGTCTATGGGGTATCCATGGTATCGACATATTACTTGTAAAATGTTACATCAGGACTGTTACAGGTGAATCTGTAAATTCACAAATAAGGTAATCGATATCATAATGGGTGTGATTTTCCTTAACTATACGCAAAAGGTATATTATGTACTATTGCACGGCCAAAATGACTATTGCAAGGTCACGTACGAACTATTGAACACATGTGACGCATTCGAATTAGGTCACGTGCGAACTACTGAACACCTATGACGCTTCGGAAGTTAATCCTACCCTTTCAAGCGTCTTAGTCACTCAGATATCAACACTGCCAGGCGACAGTCATGGTGACTTTTAGACATACAGGAAAGTTGTCGGTAATTCTAAGTATGTTTTAGTGATTAAGTAATAAAACAAGTATATCGTGGGGCCGAATCGTGTAATAGAATACCGGTCGATTACCGGTACCTTGTGTCAAATATTCTGGACTATTGCACTGAAACCCATGATATATTTGTATAATATATATATACATATATATAGTTCAACTTACATTCAATATTTGTTTGATCAGTGCGCTGGAAGTACAGGCCAACCGTCTGGTGGTCACAATCGTAAATCTGACAATGACCGGGAGACCCGATCTGGCGCCAAAACATCGGACCAATAAAAATGTAACATATATCTATGAGGTAAAACAATGACTTGACCAGTGACCACATTATGGGATACGGGCGGACGGAATAATTACGGAACACAATCACGTGATCACTAAAATACTAAATATGTCCAAACCAATCCTGCCGTTGTATATCATTAGAAGTTGGATCAGTCTCGCAGCGATATGCCTGATTATTATTGATTGAAGTGATAGAAGGCGAGTATGACATGATCACGTCAATTTCGTACAATTTCCACTTTGTCATTAACGATTTAAAGAGTGTTGTGTATTTTATTGTTATGATTATCTTGTTAAACCAATGCTCTGGAAAATTAATATGGATTTCGTTATAAATTGCTGATTGACATATATACCGGTATTATATATAAATATAGCTGTATAGCTGGTAGCCTGGAGTTCCGTGTGATGACCGACATTCAAGTACGATAACTCTGGTATCCTTACACCAAGCTCAGATATCGGCTTGAGGTACATAGAAGACAAACGTGTAATCTGAACACCTCGACCACACAGGGACATGCGGTTCTGTTACAGTCTACAGTGTATTTGGATGTAACCTAGTGTGTATAGCACATTTTCTGGCGTTTTAAAGAATTAGATTAAAACTCAGTAAAAATGACACCAGTTTAAGTCTTTCAGAAACATGTTTCTACCGCCCCTTTTACGTTGAGGAGTAGATATATACGTGTTTTGTATGTGGGTGTGTTGCTACCATCATTGTCTGTCTGTCTGTGTCTGTCTGTCTGGACATTGTTCTGAAATTGCACGTTCGCTGGCATTGTTGTTTGTTTATAGTCAGAAATCGATAAAATCAGCGAGACGTGTATAAGAGCTAAAAGGTTCACGCACTTAACACCAAAATACATCTCTTAATTATCAGCATAGCTAAGCCAGCTTCATTGAATCTCTGATTGACATTAATCTAAGTATTTTGTATGATGCCGTTTGGCCATAAATGAATTTATCTTTCGTGACTTCTTTCCGGCTACGCATGCACTTCCGGTAGCATACATATTCACAAGGGTTTGACGTTGAGACTGTGAAAGGTTTATGTCATTAACGATACAGGTTGACGAACGACTACAATCCGCACAAGGGTTAACGTGTTATCCACAGGTAATGTGTATTATCTGAAAAGTTTATGAAAATACTTTTGTCATAATCGACACAAATTGAAACTGGGTTAAAATCCACACCTACTACATTTTCTAGTATTTTTACATTCGTACTTAATTCACAGTTAACGCATATTTTATGTACAGTTTGAAGGCACTAAGTGTTCACGGTGTGTAAGGTTAGTTGGACGAGGGTTCGAATTTCCGAGGGAGGTTTCGCTACGTTAGTCAGTATTTCTGGCTGTTCATTTATGTAAGATGGGAGAAGTACAGGTCTGATTACACTTCCTTTTGGGACTCTGCTTAGGACTGGTATGCTTTCCGCTTTTACACCATTTATAACCACTTCCTTATGGGACTCTGCTTAGGACTGGTATGCTTTCCGCTTTTACACCATTTATAACCACTTGTTGAGTAGGACCCGTTAAGCATTCAGCGTAGAAGTCTGCGACACTTTATCGAAGGCTTTGCTGAAATCTATATTTATTATTTTCATGTTATGTCCTTCGTCAAACAGTTTTTGCCTAATCGTGCACCGTCCCAGGATGATGTATTGTACACGATTTTATTTTTGTCGGAATCCATGTTGATGTTGACCGAAAAGATTCTTTGTTTCCATATCTTCTAGGATAGCGTCTCTGATGATTCGTTGCATAATTTTGCTCGGCACAGATGTAAGGCTGATCGGTCTATAGTTACCAAACTCATTTCTTGATTTAATAATTCTTATTTATTTGTACGGGTGTTACATGAGCATTTCTCTAATCTACTGGGAGAACCCCTTGGCCCAAAGACTTGTTGGAAATGATTTTAATGTTTGTTTAGCTCATGTTTTTTTACTTTTACTAATCTAGGATGGATGATGTCAGGTCCTGCAGCTTAATTTGGTTTCAACTTTTAAGCTGCCTTTTCTATCTTTTCTTTTGTCATTTCTACGCTATCTAGTATGTCATTGTACAACCTGTCTGAGTGTCGGAGAAGGAGGATTTGTATCTGACCATGGCGTCAGCTGTTCCTTTGTAAGTATTCCGATTTCCTTGTTTACTCGTTGGATACAGGATTTTGTTTTTGTCTTTGATCTACAACATGTTTCTAGAAGAGTTTCGAATCAGACTTTATTGTCTCTGCTATGTAAAGTTATATTCTGAAGTCCTGATATGTTTTGTTGCTGTCTGGTTCCTGGCTATAGACTTCCCAGTTGGCTGGTGTGCCACTAGTGTAGGTAGTTCGGCCATTTACTAGACTTGTTGATCATAGACTGAAGTGTTCGCTGGACTAAGTTGGATCTGTGGTTAACATTTGCCTTGTTTACGGGTATGTGTTTGTCAATAATCTTGGATATATAATCTTTCTGGAAGGCATGTGTGGTACACGTCCTGGTTAACTTGTAGTTCCTCTATATCTATGGTTTGTAGTCCTCTGAGGATAGTGTTGTAGTCACCCTTGAACAAATCCTTGTTCCTGGTTGTTTGTGGAAGGTCAAGGTAACAATTATAGTCGAATAGTAACGTGATGTGGTCACTTGGTCTAGGCTAATAATGATATTATCTCCGTTTTCAAGGACAGATGGTGTTTGGTTCTCTCTGAATCTTGTAGGTTTCGTGACATGCTGGTAACAGAAGTAATCTGGTATTTTTTCCAGTTACACAGTGGCCGGGTGGTTTGTCCAGTTACACAGTGGCCGGGTGGTTTGTCCAGTTACACAGTGGCCGGGTGGTTTGTCCAGTTACACAGTGGCCGGGTAGTTTGTCCAGTTACACAGTGGCCGGGTGGTTTGTCCAGTTACACAGTGGCCGGGTAGTTTGTCCAGTTACACAGTGGCCGGGTGGTTTGTCCAGTTACACAGTGGCCGGGTGGTTTGCTCCTATTTTTTTCCAGTTACACAGTGGCCGGGTGGTTTGTCCAGTTACACAGTGGCCGGGTGGTTTGTCCAGTTACACAGTGGCCGGGTGGTTTGTCCAGTTACACAGTGGCCGGGTAGTTTGTCCAGTTACACAGTGGCCGGGTGGTTTGTCCAGTTACACAGTGGCCGGGTGGTTTGTCCAGTTACACAGTGGCCGGGTGGTTTGTCCAGTTACACAGGGGCCGGGTGGTTTGTCCAGTTACACAGTGGCCGGGTAGTTTGTCCAGTTACACAGTGGCCGGGTGGTTTGTCCAGTTACACAGTGGCCGGGTGGTTTGCTCCTATTTTTTTCCAGTTACACAGTGGCCGGGTAGTTTGTCCAGTTACACAGTGGCCGAGTAGTTTGTCCAGTTACACAGTGTCCGGGTGGTTTGTCCAGTTACACAGTGGCCGGGTAGTTTGTCCAGTTACACAGTGGCCGGGTAGTTTGTCCAGTTACACAGTGGCCGGGTGGTTTGTCCAGTTACACAGTGGCCGGGTGGTTTGTCCAGTTACACAGTGGCCGGGTGGTTTGTCCAGTTACACAGTGGCCGGGTAGTTTGTCCAGTTACACAGTGGCCGGGTGGTTTGTCCAGTTACACAGTGGCCGGGTGGTTTGCTCCTATTTTTTTCCAGTTACACAGTGGCCGGGTAGTTTGTCCAGTTACACAGTGGCCGAGTAGTTTGTCCAGTTACACAGTGGCCGGGTGGTTTGTCCAGTTACACAGTGGCCTGGTAGCTTGCTCCTACCGTTGTAGATGTGGCATTCTAGTCTAAGTCCCGGTTGTTAAAATCTCCTATCACAAGTTTGTATGTACAGGTGGAATTATGAATTTCTTCAAAGAGCTGAGATAGTTCTGAATTGTTTTGTTTGCTGCTATCGGGGGCCATAGATACATCACAGAAGACGCGATTCTTTTCCTCGGAGCTTGATCTGTCATGACACGTGTTCCTTACCGGCTGTGATGAGGTTGATGCTGTCTATAACGAAACCACTTTTATGATACATAGCAAATCTATGACACCGGTCGATTATACGAAAGGTGGAGCTTAACACTCCCTCATGTCTCAAACTTTACCAAGGCGGAGCTCAACACTCCCTTATGTCTCAAACTTTACTAAGGTGGAGCTCAACACTCCCTTATGTTCCAAACTTTACTAAGGTGGAGCTCAACACTCCCTTATGTTCCAAACTTTACTAAGGTGGAGCTCAACACTCCCTTATGTTCCAAACTTTACTAAGGTGGAGCTCAACACTCCCTTATGTTCCAAACTTTACTAAGGTGGAGCTCAACACTCCCTTATGTCTCAAACTTTACTAAAGTGGAGCTCAACACTCCCTTATGTTCCAAACTTTACCAAGGTGGAGCTCAACACTCCCTTATGTTCCAAACTTTACTAAGGTGGAGCTCAACACTCCCTTATGTCTCAAACTTTACTAAGGTGAAGCTCAACACTCCCTTATGTTCCAAACTTTACTAAGGTGGAGCTCAACACTCCCTTATGTTCCAAACTTTACTAAGGTGGAGCTCAACACTCCCTTATGTCTCAAACTTTACTAAGGTGAAGCTCAACACTCCCTTATGTTCCAAACTTTACTAAGGTGGAGCTCAACACTCCCTTATGTTCCAAACTTTACTAAGGTGGAGCTCAACACTCCCTTATGTTCCAAACTTTACTTAGGTGGAGCTCAACACTCCCTTATGTCTCAAACTTTACTAAAGTGGAGCTCAACACTCCCTTATGTTCCAAACTTTACTAAGGTGGAGCTCAACACTCCCTTATGTCTCAAACTTTACTAAAGTGGAGCTCAACACTCCCTTATGTTCCAAACTTTACTAAGGTGGAGCTCAACACTCCCTTATGTCTCAAACTTTACTAAGGTGAAGCTCAACACTCCCTTATGTTCCAAACTTTACTAAGGTGGAGCTCAACACTCCCTTATGTCTCAAACTTTACTAAAGTGGAGCTCAACACTCCCTTATGTTCCAAACTTTACTAAAGTGGAGCTCAACACTCCCTTATGTTCCAAACTTTACTAAGGTGAAGCTCAACACTCCCTTATGTTCCAAACTTTACCAAGGTGGAGCTCAACACTCCCTTATGTCTCAAACTTTACTTAGGTGGAGCTCAACACTCCCTTATGTCTCAAACATTACTAAGGTGGAGCTCAACACTCCCTTATGTTCCAAACTTTACTAAGGTGGAGCTCAACACTCCCTTATGTTCCAAACTTTACCAAGGTGGAGCTCAACACTCCCTTATGTTCCAAACTTTACTAAGGTGGAGCTCAACACTCCCTTATGTTCCAAACTTTACTAAGGTGGAGCTCAACACTCCCTTATGTTCCAAACTTTACTAAGGTGGAGCTCAACACTCCCTTATGTTCCAAACTTTACAAAAACTGGATACTAATTAATAATGCTAGCCCTCTTAAAGCTGGTAAGGAAGCTAACACGTGTCTGTTCTATAAGTCTCGTCTATGTTTATACGCCTGCGAAATTCGGTAAGCAGTCCCATCTCTATCCCTCTCTACCTCGTGTGACGTAATATTTCTGTATATAATTTTACTACACTGATCAATACCGAGACCCCATTACTCCTCGTGTGACGTAATATTTCTATGTAAAGTTTTACTGCATTAACCTTCCTCGAGACGCCATTAAAAGAGAATACGTATTTACATTCTAGACTTGTCTGTATCCAGTACAGAAGGAATACTTATTTACATTCTAGACTTGTCTGTTTAAAGTACAGAAGGAATACTTATTTACATTCTAGACTTGTCTGTATCCAGTACAGAAGGAATACTTATTTACATTCTAGACTTGTCTGTACCTAGTACAGAAGGAATACTTATTTACATTCTAGACTTGTCTGTACCCAGTACAGAAGGAATACTTATTTACATTCTAGACTTGTCTGTATCAGTACAGAAGGAATACTTATTTACATTCTAGACTTGTCTGTACCCAGTACAGAAGGAATACATCTTTACATTCTAGACTTGTCTGTATCAGTACAGAAGGAATACTTATTTACATTCTAGACTTGTCTGTATCAGTACAGAAGGAATACTTATTTACATTCTAGACTTGTCTGTATCAGTACAGAAGGAATACTTTATTATATGTAATATTGATCAGACATGACCATAATTCTATAAGTTTTACATGTGGTAACCCACTTATTTTCATCCAGATTGGTCTATATTTATATGATTATCTTATTAAATCAATGTTTCGGAAAATCAATGTTATATCAATGATAATGGTTAGCTGATTGACATATGTACCGGTATTATGTATGGATAGATGTAGCTGTATAGCTGGTAGCCTGGAGTTCCGTGTGATGACCGACATCAAGTACGATAACTCTGGTATCCTTACACCAAGCTCAGACAATCACTGAGGAGGAGTCAAATGATCAGTTGCACTGCATGTATTTTTTCCGGAAACATTAACAGATTTTTAATTTAAAACGACTCGGTAGATTTCGGCCTGTGGGATATTTAGCATAAAATTGTTTGATCTGAAAGAAGTTGCGGTTACCAAAGGACTGACAGTTTCGGTCTGTGGGATGTACATTTTTTAAATACATTATTTCTGGTTACAAAGTGCTCTCAAAAGTACAGAAGTACATTGCACAAATGATCTTTGGAAATAAACACATCTTTCTCAGAGGCATATACAGAATGTATATATACATAGAGGATATTGAATGGTTTCCCGCTTAATATTACATATATTTTACGAGTATGACAGAATATTGATATTTTCACGAGAGCGAAGTACGAGTGAAAAATATCGAAATATTCTATCATACGAGTGAAATATATGTTATATTTAACGGGAGACCATTCAGTTTTCTATTTTTTGCATGTTATAGATTTAAAAACAAAATTTAAAACATCGAAAAAAAATTAATAGTGTCAAAAAGTGCGGGAATCAGTAATTACGTCATCTCTTTGTGGGGTTACTCCATGTCAACTTGACGGCGCCATTTTGAAAGGACTGATCAACGCAATTGAAGCGTTTATCGGAGAATTTGTGCACGTATAGCTAACGTCAAGCGAGTATTTTGTCAAAAACTAGTCTGAACATTTCAGAATAACAGCAAAATAGCCAATTTATCTTTCTCCGCTTCGATTGGAAAAAAATCTTCAAATTTCAACGAGATAAATACAAAGGTCCGCTCTGATTGGTCAAAAACGGAAAACTTATATTTTAACTGCAAAACTTATATTTTCACTGCAAAATATTATGTTTTCACTGCTCATCGCTGCAGTGAAAATATATGTTTTATTACTTTGATAAATTTCTATATTTCACTGGCAAAAATGCAATAAATATTGTTATTGTCCCTATACTATAAAGTGTTATAATCGGTTAGATCGTACCGGACTCGCCTTTTGTATCGAATGTGCAATTAAACGCATTCTGATATGATTATATTAAAATCAAACTTGTATAGAACTTAGAGCACAGTTGTATATAAAATGAGACACACTTACTGAAGTATATGATATTGATAGTGAATGTTTAAACAACAACAATACAAATGTGCTTCCTTTTACGTCAGGCACCACCATGGAAACTCCAGCCATTTTGACAAATGTCCACCTAACTGATGTGTCTATATCCGCGCTGTTGAGTTCCGATCGGATAGGTCACGCAGTATGGTAGCGTACGTTACCTTAGGAATAACTACACAGTACGGATCATGGAAACCATTGATCAATGTAATGGCTTAATGGCCGCACAAACGGAAATAGAATCGCAATTACTATCCGGAAGTTGGAAATGGGACACATATGTATAAAGACCCAATATCGTGTACGTTTTAAACGTGCTGGTGAAACAAACCTGTCGATGTTAAACCGATACACTAGCTGTGATATCACAAGTAATAACATATTTATATGGAGGATTGTGGGGAAAACACACAATTGTAACGAAATAGTATTCACGTCTGTATTTTCATTTCAAAATATGTTTTTAACTCTCGTTTTTGAACCGTAGTCTCAAGGTAATAGTTCAGGGTCGTCATTTCCTGCCTGGTTGTCGCATATCTATGATAGACAGAACTTCGCACGTTTACCTCGGGTGTTAAACGGAAGTAGTTTGACTTAGAGATTATTTGCAATCAGGTGCATTCGATTCAGGATTCTGATTGAACGCTTACACATATTTGTACGTATTGGGTATACGACACAGTGTTGGTAGGTACGTTCGCCGCTATTGCGATTGGATTCATGAGCCGACGGTCACGTATTTTCGGCTCCTTTAGGTGGGATAGTATTCTAGTTACACTTTATATGGTATGTGAGTTATTAGGAATACGTGGTATGAGGGTCGAGAAAGAGGGTCGTCTCAAAGGTTGCTTGTTATGCATTGAGTGTCATGCTCAACATTTGCTGTTAACGCTGGGTACGTGTCCGTTATAATGTTGTTTTCCGTCACTGTCCTTTCTTGTAATCGTTGATACATTCATGTCAACTGATTATATGTCTTCAGTCTTATTTTACCGAGCCAGTACGAACAACAATTCATTCTAATCTGGGTCGGGTAATACCGAGTAGTACACAGTAAGTATACCCCACCAGTTGCACGATAGCAGGGATCGATGATAACGACAAACTTTGGGGACTTAAAGTCCACCAGTTAAACGTGTCATACAGGATAACGACAAACCTTGGGGACTTAAAGTCCACCAGTTAAACTTGTCATACAGGATAACGACAAACCTCGGGGAGGTAAAGTCCACCAGTTAAACTTGTTGTACAGGACAACGACAAACCTCGGGGAGGTAAAGTCCACCAGTTAAACGTGTCATACAGGATAACAACAAACCTCGGGGAGGTAAAGTCCACCAGTTAAACTTGTTGTACAGGATAACGACAAACCTCGGGGAGGTAAAGTCCGCCAGTTAAATGTGTCATACAGGATAACGACAAACCTCGGGGACTTCAAGTCCACCAGTTAAACGTATCATACAGGATAACGACAAACCTCGGGGCGGTAAAGTCCACCAGTTAAACGTGTCATACAGGATAACGACAAACCTCGGGGAGGTAAAGTTCACCAGTTAAACGTGTCATACAGGATAACGACAAACCTCGGGGACTTAAAGTCCACCAGTTAAACGTGTCATACAGGATAACGACAAACCTCGGGGAGGTAAAGTTCACCAGTTAAACGTGTCATACAGGATAACGACAAACCTCGGGGAGGTAAAGTACACCAGTTAAACGTGTCATACAGGATAACGACAAACCTCGGGGACTTAAAGTTCACCAGTTAAACGTGTCATACAGGATAACGACAAACCTCGGGGAGGTAAAGTCCACCAGTTAAACGTGTCATACAGGATAACGACAAACCTCGGGGAGGTAAAGTCCACCAGTTAAACGTGTCATACAGGATAACGACAAACCTCGGGGAGGTAAAGTCCACCAGTTAAACGTGTCATACAGGATAACGACAAACCTCGGGGATGTAAAGTTCACCAGTTAAACGTGTCATACAGGATAACGACAAACCTCGGGGATGTAAAGTACACCAGTTAAACGTGTCATACAGGATAACGACAAACCTCGGGGACTTAAAGTCCACCAGTTAAACGTGTCATACAGGATAACGACAAACCTCGGGGAGGTAAAGTCCACCAGTTAAACGTGTCATACAGGATAACGACAAACCTCGGGGAGGTAAAGTCCACCAGTTAAACGTGTCATACAGGATAACGACAAACCTTGGGGACTTAAAGTTCACCAGTTAAACGTGTCGTACAGGATAACGACAAACCTTGGGGACTTAAAGTCCACCAGTTAAACGTGCTCTACATATTATACTAAAAACCTGTTGGCTAGGATCAAATCGAGTCAGGGTTAACGTTCCTGCTGGTGACGAATGTACAGCCAATACACTACCGACTATCCATACTTATACATGTACATGCAGCAGAACTGGACTGAACTGGATACTTGTGGCCAGGTTGCTATAATGCGTTCGTCTAGAATTCGAAGGTCCCAGGTTCGAGTCACGAGCTAGTCGTTGCATTTTTTCTCTTCTATTTCATTTAACGTGTATAGTGTCTCGTGTATGTCGTTAGGTTCGCGTTATTGAAGGATTGATTGTTTGCATGTGTGCTATGTTTAATGCCCCATGACAGCCATGGTCATTTTGAGGCGGGTCTTCTTGTAGTAGTTAGTGACTACCTCAATGAATAACATAAGGTAAATCTGCTGCATGCCATCCAGAGCTATAAGGATAAAGTACATGTAGCGTGCTCAAGGGCAAAAGCACATGTACTCGTTAACTGGCCAGATCGATACTCGGCTACCTGAGTAAATGTACTCGTTAACTGGCCAGATCGACACTCGGCTACCTGAGTAAATGTACTCGTTAACTGGCCAGATCGACACTCGGCTACCTGAGTAAATGTACTCGTTAACTGGCCAGATCGACACTCGGCTACCTGAGTAAATGTACTCGTTAACTGGCCAGATCGACACTCGGCTACCTGAGTAAATGTACTCGTTAACTGGCCAGATCGACACTCGGCTACCTGAGTAAATGTACTCGTTAACTGGCCAGATCGATACTCGGCTACCTGAGTAAATGTACTCGTTTACTGGCCAGATCGATACTCGGCTACCTGAGTAAATGTACTCGTTAACTGGCCAGATCGATACTCGGCTACCTGAGTAAATGTACTCGTTAACTGGCCAGATCGATACTCGGCTACCTGAGTAAATGTACTCGTTAACTGTGAATGTGTGGAAAACAGAACAAAGCGATTTTTCTTTGTGATCCAATCGTAATCCAAAGTCATCTGTTTTGTTTAAACCTCCTCCATCAGTACCATCAGTAGGGATATATGTCGGGACGTTCTTCAGATTGTGCTGTCTGACTGTAATGTTATCTGAGCTATCTGTTTAAACACACAGAACCATACACAATTGTTGGGGATATGACCTTCCCCCGGGACCAGGGTATTGTATGAGCTACCCCCGGGACCATGTTATCGACAAATCCATGTAGGAAATTCTGCCAGTGTTTTTGTAAGCGCTCCAGGAAACATATAATGTGTCTCATGTTCAAGTGTTTTTTTAATACACTTCATATCTAACAGGCGTGTGAGATTGGCCAGTGATGTGTAGCAGTAACGGAGAACGGTAATATTACGTGACTCTCGGGCTACAAATCCCATCAACAAACATGTAGCATGGTCAACTTTAATGCGTGCTGACAGTGATAGATGATAACTGTCCTGTCCGCAGGAGGAATGCATGGCACCTAGATAGCGCACGTAACTCCGCTAATAACATCCTCATATGATCGATGTATGGAAGACAAACTTTCCAATATGGTCCAAATGTAGGCTCCCCTACCCCAATTGTATCCGACAGTTGTCAGGAAGACAAACTTCCCCATATGGTCCAAATGTAGCCTCCTCTACCCCAATTGTGTCCGACAGTTATCAGGAAGACAAACTTTCCAATATGGTCCAAATGTAGGCTCCCCTACCCCAATTGTGTCCGACAGTTGTCAGGAAGACAAACTTCCCCATATGGTCCAAATGTAGCCTCCTCTATACCAATTGTGTCCGACAGTTATCAGGAAGACAAACTTTCCAATATGGTCCAAATGTAGGCTCCCCTACCCCAATTGTATCCGACAGTTATCAGGAAGACAAACTTCCCCATATGGTCCAAATGTAGCCTCCTCTATACCAATTGTATCCGACAGTTATCAGGAAGACAAACTTCCCCATATGGTCCAAATGTAGACTCCCCTACCCCAATTGTATCCGACAGTTATCAGGAAGACAAACTTCCCCATATGGTCCAAATGTAGACTCCCCTACCCCAATTGTATCCGACAGTTGTCAGGAAGACAAACTTCCCCATATGGTCCAAATGTAGACTCCCCTACCCCTATTGTAACTGACAGTTGTCAGGAAGACAAACTTCCCCATATGGTCCAAATGTAGACTCCCCTACCCCAATTGTATCCGACAGTTGTCAGGAAGACAAACTTCCCCATCTGGTCCAAATGTAGACTCCCCTACCCCAATTGTATCCGACAGTTATCAGGAAGACAAACTTCCCCATATGGTCCAAATGTAGCCTCCCCTACCCCTATTGTAACTGACAGTTGTCAGGAAGACAAACTTCCCCATATGGTCCAAATGTAGACTCCCCTACCCCAATTGTATCCGACAGTTGTCAGGAAGACAAACTTCCCCATCTGGTCCAAATGTAGACTCCCCTACCCCAATTGTATCCGACAGTTATCAGGAAGACAAACTTCCCCATCTGGTCCAAATGTAGACTCCCCTACCCCAATTGTATCCGACAGTTATCAGGAAGACAAACTTCCCCATATGGTCCAAATGTAGCCTCCCCTACCCCAATTGTGTCCGACAGTTGTCAGGAAGACAAACTTCCCCATATGGTCCAAATGTAGGCTCCCCTACCCCAATTGTATCCGACAGTTGTCAGGAAGACAAACTTCCCCATCTGGTCCAAATGAAGCCTCCTCTACCCCAATTGTGTCCGACAGTTGTAGATGAGACGTATGGTTGCTCAACATACACAGTAAGGAATGGGCCGACCGTCTTAGAAAGTCGACACCGGAAGCGACGACCAGCTGTTCTCTTGGCTTTTTTTATTAACTCCTCATCATTCAAATAGAGGCAGGATTCCCGTAAATGACTTAAAATTGGTTCTGTAAATCAGCCACAGACGTAATGAGAACTGTGGGTCATAATCCATCAATTCCCAAAGAAACATTAGTAGCGCTTTTCGCCTGGAGGTTTTATCATTAATTTATCTACACAGATTACCGAATTGTGATCGTGCAAACATTGCAATTCTCTGTTTATTTTAATTAAACAGGTGTTTTGTACACGGCCAAGTACATATTAACACACTCCCCATTGGTCTTTGGTACACGTACATGTATGTATGATCAGTAAAATGGTGGCGACAGTACACTCAAGAAAATAGTCAATTTCTAGGCAATCTGTCCCTTTATCAAGGTATCAGTAACATACGGACATAGACAAATAAATAATTTAATAAATCCAGTGGATAAACTAGAAACAAGATCTTAGAGTATTGTTTGTATAAATGATCCCTTCGGTCGATAGAAAGTTCACTGAAGGTCTAGTGTTATTAATTAAAAATAACCTTGAGTTGGTGTTCAGATATTGACAAATAGCCTGATAGATGATTTAACAAGTAAACAGCACAAGTTAAACGATGTGATTACAGAGCGTGCTATAATCAGTATGGCAATACGTAATATGTGTTGTAAATGAAAAGCAACTCGTGTTGCTATTGAAAATTTACACGTTACTGAAAGGTCACACGTGATATGTTCACACGTGATCTAGTTACTGAAAGGTCACACGTGATTTGGTCACACGTGATCTAGTTACTGAAAGGTCACACGTGATATGTTCACATGTGATCTAGAAACTGAAATGTCACACGTGATTTGGTCACATATGATCTAGTAACTGAAAGGTCACTCGTGATTTGATCACACGTGATCTAGAGACTGAAATGTCACACGTGATTTGGTCACACGTGATCTAGTTACTGAAAGGTCACACGCGATTTGGTCACACGTGATCTAGTTACTGAAATGTCACACGTGATTTGGTCACACGTGATCTAGTTACTGAAAGGTCACACGTGATATGTTCACACGTGATCTAGAAACTGAAATGTCATACGTGATTTGGTCACATATGATCTAGTAACTGAAAGGTCACACGTGATTTGATCACACGTGATCTAGTTACTGAAATGTCACACGTGATATGTTCACACGTGATCTAGTTACTGAAATGTCACACGTGATTTGGTCACACGTGATCTAGTTACTGAAATGTCACACGTGATATGTTCACACGTGATCTAGTTACTGAAATGTCACACGTGATTTGGTCACACGTGATTTAGTTACTGAAAGGTCACACGTGATTTGGTCACACGTGATCTAGTTACTGAAAGGTCACACGTGATTTGGTCACACGTGATCTAGTTACTGAAAGTTCATACGTGAGTTGGTCACATATGATCTAGTAACTTCAAAGTTCACACGTGATTTGGTCACACGTGATTTGGTCACACGTGATCTAGTTTCTGAAAATTCACACGTGATCTGGTCACATATGATCGAGTTACTAATAAATCACACATAATAATGTAACTGAAAATCCATACATGATTTAATCACTGAAAGGTCAAACGTGGCCTGGTCACATGATATTTATTTCATGAATAGTCTTACGTGATGGTGTTATTGAAATTTGAAATTTCACAGTGATCTGGTCACACGTGATCTGGTCACACGATATTTAGTTACTGAAATGTCACATCTGCGTGTTATTGACAATTTACACGTGATCCAGTATTTAAAGGTCACACGTGATCTGGTCACACGTGATATAGTCACACTTGATCTAGTTACTGAAAGGTCGCACGTGATGTTGTTACTAAGTGGTTACATATTGTGTTGTCATTGAAAGGTCCAAAATAATGTTATTACTGAATGGTTACACTCAATGTTGTAATTGAAGGGTCTTGTTGAGAGCATGTTGAGACAGAAAGGCCACACAGAGACATTTAGAAACATCAAATATTAATGATGAGCACAAGAAACATATTCGTTGAACGAGCACCTAAAAACTTAAGAGGCAGTCGGTGTTTGTTACCGTCCGAAGTTTGATGTTTTATAGAATATCAACGTATCTGATCGGATGATGAGATATATCAACGTCAAATCAGAATTTTACCATCTAAACGAACGAGAGAAATGATGTGTTTTTAACGGCTTCCGTCTCCGATAGCCGGACTGATACAGCGAACTGTACCCGTTCAATGATTTTGGAAATATCAGATGGCATTATTGAAATAATTGAGTCATCAATCGATTGGTATAACCACGTGTTCGTATACTTGACACTGTGACTAGGTGCCACACAGTTGTTACGTGTGTCAGTGTATAACAAATCAATAAGGAATACCATATTGTCTGTACGCTGTTAAGACTGACCATATTGTCTGTACGCTGTTAAGACTGACCATATTGTCTGTACGCTGTTAAGACTGACCATATTGTCTGTACGCTGTTAAGACTGACCATATTGTCTGTACGCTGTTAAGACTGACAATATTGTCTGTACGCTGTTAACACGGACCATATTGTCTGTACGCTGTTAAGACTGACCATATTGTCTGTACGCTGTTAAGACTGACCATATTGTCTGTACGCTGTTAAGACTGACCATATTGTCTGTACGCTGTTAAGACTGACCATATTGTCTGTACGCTGTTAACACTGACCATATTGTCTGTACGCTGTTAACACTGACCATATTGTCTGTACGCTGTTAACACTGACCATATTGTCTGTACGCTGTTAACACTGACCATATTGTCTGTACGCTGTTAACACTGACCATATTGTCTGTACGCTGTTAACACTGACAGTAAACCACTGGTCAAACAGCCTATAGGATGGACTACAGACCGTTCCCAGTACGTTCGCCGTTAAAGCGATAGTGAATAGCTATAAGGTACTGACAAGCTACATGTAGCTATACCTTTTGTAGACATTAATAAGGTACTGAGAAGCTATTTTGACCTTTTGTAGACAGTTATAAGGTACTGAGAAGCTAACTGGCCCTTTTTAGACAGTAATACGTTACTGTGAAGCTAGTTTGACCTTTTGTAGACATTAATAATGTACTGAGAAGTTATTTTGACCCTTTTGTAGACAGTAATAAGGTACTGAGAAGCTAACTGGCCCTTTTTAGACAGTAATACGTTACTGTGAAGCTAGTTTGACCTTTTGTAGACAGTTATACGGTACTGACAAGCTAGTTAGACTTTTTGTAGATAGTGATAAGATACTGAGCAGCTAACTGGACCTTTTGTAGACAGTAATAGTTGTCGAAGAGTTATTTGTGGGCTGGTTAATAGAAGATCTTGAAAAATCTGCATGTTTTTGACAGTGAGATTTCCAAGGTGTAAACTAGGTTACTCTGACATTTGTGTGTTTAGTTAGACCATTTTACATATTCATAATGCTAATAAACAGAAGTGCTTTATCAATCATACACAGGCTATTATTGTCACAATCTTCCACCTTTGTGTTTCCGTTCTCATTTAACTTTAATCTAATTACGGGCCTTTGTTTGGAAAAATATTTACACAAACATAAATCATCAACCTGCTATCTTTAGAAAGTGATTCTTATTCCAATCTGACGACATACAACATTACAACCACTCACTGATTACCACAGGAGATGTCACGTAGTATAACAAATTAGCCACCCACCCGACTCGAGGTTTATATCCATGACGCCACGCGGTGTTACCACAGAGCTACAGGATGGTACCAACGTCTGGTCGTGACTTCCGTATTGTCATTCCCAAATATAACACAAATTATAGCAGTACATTTGGGATTGATTTGAGTTAAATGCCGGCAGTCGGGACTGACACAGGGCGCGTAGTAATAGTAGCAGCAACGTGATCCGGAAGTCAGAACTGCCGGTGGAAATACTTTTTGTAGATGTTGCAAAATATTATCACACTGTACAGACATAACGAATGCATTGCCAACATCACGATCTCATTAACGATATAATGGCAGTATTATCGACATCATGACAGTATTATCGACACCATGACAGTACTATCGTCATCGTGACAGTATTATCGTCATCATGACAGTAATATCGACATCATAACAGTATTATCGACACCACATGACAGTATTATCGACATCATGACAGTATTATCGACACCATGACAGTACTATCGACATCGTGACAGTATTATCGTCATCATGACAGTAATATCGACATCACAATAGTATTATCGACACCACATGACAGTATTATCGACATCACAACAGTATTATCGACATCATGACAGTAATATCGACATCACAACAGTATTATCGACACCACATGACAGTATTATCTACATCATGACAGTAATATCGACATCATGACAGTATTATCGACACCACATGACGGTATTATCGACATCACAACAGTATTATCGACATCACAACAGTATTATCGTTATCATGACAGTAATATCGACATCGTGACAGTATTATCGACACCACATGACAGCATTATCGACATCATGACAGTATTATCGACATCATGACAGCAATATCGACATCATGACAGTATTATCGACACCACATGACAGTATTATCGACACCACATGACAGTATTATCGTCATCACAATAGTAATATCGACATCACATGACAGTATTATCGACATCATGACAGTATTATCGACATCATGACAGTAATATCGACATCATGACAGTATTATCGACACCACATGACAGTAATATCGACATCACATGACAGTAATATCGACATCATGACAGTAATATCGACATCATGACAGTATTATCGTCATCACAACAGTATTATCGACATCACAACAGTATTATCGACACCACATGACAGTAATATCGACATCACATGACAGTATTATCGACATCACATGACAGTATTATCGACATCACATGATAGTATTATCGACACCACAACAGTAATATCGACATCATGACAGTATTATCGTCACCACAACAGTATTATCGACATCACAACAATATTATCGACACCACATGACAGTAATATCGACATCACATGACAGTATTATCGACATCACATGACAGTAATATCGACATCACATGACAGTAATATCGACATCGTGACAGTAATATCGACATCATGACAGTAATATCGACATCATGACAGTATTATCGTCATCACGACAGTATTATCGACATCACAACAGTATTATCGACACCACATGACAGTATTATCGACACCACATGACAGTATTATCGACACCACATGACAGTAATATCGACATCACAACAGTATTATCGAAACCACATGACAGTATTATCGACACCACATGACAGTATTATCGACATCACAACAGTATTATCGAAACCACATGACAGTATTATCGACACCACATGACAGTATTATCGACATCACAACAGTATTATCGACATCACAACAGTATTATCGACATCATGACAGTATTATCGACACCACATGACAGTAATATCGACATCACAACAGTAATATCGACATCATGACAGTATTATCGACATCACAACAGTATTATCGACATCACAACAGTATTATCGACATCACAACAGTATTATCGACATCATGACAGTATTATTTATCGACATCACAACAGTAATATCGACATCATGACAGTATTATCGACATCACAACAGTATTATCGACACCACATGACAGTAATATCGACATCATGACAGTAATCTCGACATCATGACAGTATTATCGTCATCACAACAGTATTATCGACATCACATGACAGTATTATCTACATCACATGACAGTAATATCGACATCATGACAGTATTATCGACACCACATGACAGTATTATCGACATCACAACAGTATTATCGACATCACAACAGTATTATCGTTATCATGACAGTAATATCGACATCGTGACAGTATTATCGACACCACATGACAGCATTATCGACATCATGACAGTATTATCGTCATCATGACAGTAATATCGACATCATGACAGTATTATCGACACCACATGACAGTATTATCGACACCTCATGACAGTATTATCGACATCATGACAGTATTATCGACATCACATGACAGTATTATCGACACCACATGACAGTAATATCGACATCATGACAGTATTATCGACATCACAACAGTATTATCGACATCATGACAGTATTATCGACATCATGACAGTATTATCGTCATCATGACAGTAATATCGACATCATGACAGTATTATCGACACCTCATGACAGTATTATCGACACCACATGACAGTATTATCGACACCACATGACAGTAATATCGACATCATGACAGTATTATCGACATCACAACAGTATTATCGACATCATGACGGTATTATCGACACCACATGACAGTATTATCGACATCGTGACAGTATTATCGACATCATGACAGTATTATCAACACCACATGACAGTATTATCGACATCACAACAGTATTATCGACATCATGACAGTATTTGCGACATCATGACAGTATTTGCGACATCATGACAGTATTATCGTCACCACAACAGTATTATCGACATCTCATGACAGTAATATCGACATCATGACAGTAATATCGACATCATGACAGTAATATCGACATCACAACAGTAATATCGACACCATGGCAGTATTATCGACATCATGACAGTATTATCGTCATCATGACAGTATTTGCGACATCACAACAGTATTATCGACATCATGACAGTAATATCGACATCATGACAGTAATATCGACATCGTGACAGTATTATCGACATCACATGACAGTATTATCGACACCACATGACAGTAATATCGACATCATGACAATATTATCGACACCACATGACAGTATTATCGACACCACATGACAGTATTATCGACACCACATGACAGTATTATCGACACCACATGACAGTATTATCGACACCACATGACAGTAATATCGACATCATGACAGTAATATCGACATCATGACAGTATTATTTATCGACATCATGACAGTATTTGCGACATCATGACAGTATTTGAGACATCATGACACTATGCATTTATGGCCCTGGATGCAGGGTAATATGAAGGATTGTTTACCCGAAGGTATCATATTTCCCGAGGGCTCGTTTATTATACCGAAAAATAATCAGTAATGGTGATACTCAAAAATAAATTGAAGATTTGAAATATCATTTTTATCACAAACCCCTGTGATCGCGGTCGCTCAATTCATACGATTTCAAGTTAAGGTGTTATTGACAGTTTCTTTTAGAAACTCTTGGAAACAGTTGGCGTGTACATTTGTTGATATTTTCGTGTTATAAAGCATTGCAGTAAATTTGTTGAAAATTCAGCACTAAATTTTTTTTAATCGTGGTCATTCTGCGGAACACAATGTATCTTATACAAGGGTTCTACCGCTTCCTATTCTGGTGGCTGTGTGGGTTTAGGTCGTGACGTCAGATGTATAATTATCCCAGTTACGAATGTATGCGATCGTAATGAAATTAGTGTTTATACGAAAGTCTACCAAAGTTAGGCTAAATAAGGGAGCCCACTGCCGATTCGCTGACGTGACCAAGTCTATAGATAGAGGTAAAATACACGTATTTAGCATCAAAACAATTGAAGTGACGCCTATACAGACTATTTTAAAGCATTGTAGTCTGCCTTACCGAGTATGGAAGCATACTGCCTTCATTTTGGGCGTCTCAATTTACCGACTTCAGAAACATAGTCCGTTCCTACATTACTAGGTGGGGTGACGTAAAACTGACTACAGAACCATAGTGTCTTCCTGTTAGGTGTGAGGTTCTTAATACCGAGTACACAAACATAGTGTCTTCCCACTTGACGAGGGTGTCTTAATACCGAGTACACAAACATAGTGTCTTCCCACTTGGCGAGAGTGTCTTAATACCGAGTACACAAACATAGTGTCTTCCCACTTGGCGAGGGTGTCTTAATACCGAGTACACAAACATAGTGTCTTCCCACTTGGCGAGGGTGTCTTAATACCGAGTACACAAACATAGTGTCTTCCCACTTGGCGAGGGTGTCCTAATACCGAGTACACAAACATAGTGTCTTCCCACTTGGCGAGGGTGTCTTAATACCGAGTACACAACCATAATGTCTTCCCACTTGGCGAGGGTGTCCTTAATACCGAGTACACAAACATAGTGTCTTCCCACTTGGCGAGGGTGTCTTAATACCGAGTACACAACCATAATGTCTTCCCACTTGGCGAGGGTGTCTTAATACCGAGTACACAAACATAGTGTCTTCCCACTTGGCGAGGGTGTCTTAATACCGAGTACACAAAACATAGTGTCTTCCCACTTGGCGAGGGTGTCTTAATACCGAGTACAAAAAACATAGTGTCTTCCCACTTGGCGAGGGTGTCTTAATACCGAGTACACAAACATAATGTCTTCCCACTTGGCGAGGGTGTCTTAATACCGAGTACACAAACATAGTGTCTTCCCACTTGGCGAGGGTGTCTTAATACCGAGTACACAATTATAGTGTCTTCCCACTTGACGAGGGTGTCTTAATACCGAGTACACAAACATAATGTCTTCCCACTTTGCGAGGGTGTCTTAATACCGAGTACACAAACATAATGTCTTCCCACTTTGCGAGGGTGTCTTAATACCGAGTACACAACCATAGTGTCTTTCCATTTGGCGAGGGTGTCTTAATACCGAGTACACAAACATAGTGTCTTCCCACTTGGCGAGGGTGTCTTAATACCGAGTTCACAACCATAGTGTCTTCCCATTTGGCGAGGGTGTCTTAATACCGAGTACACAACCATAGTGTCTTCCCACTTGGCGAGGGTGTCTTAATACCGAGTACACAAACATAGTGTTTTCCCACTTGGCGAGGGTGTCTTAATACCGAGTACACAAACATAGTGTCTTCCCACTTGGCGAGGGTGTCTTAATACCGAGTACACAAACATAGTGTCTTCCCACTTGGCGAGGGTGTCTTAATACCGAGTACACAAACATAGTGTCTTCCCACTTGGCGAGGGTGTCTTAATACCGAGTACACAACCATAGTGTCTTCCCACTTGGCGAGGGTGTCTTAATACAGAGTACACAGACATAGTGTCTTCCCACTTGGCGAGGGTGTCTTAATACCGAGTACACAAACATAGTGCCTTCCTACTTGGGGAGGGTGTCTTAATACCGAGTACACAAACATAGTGTCTTCCTACTTGGGGAGGATGTCTTATTACCGAATACAGGAACATAGTGTCTTTCTACTTGGAGAGGGTGTCTTAATACCGAGTACACAAACATAGTGTCTTCCTACTTGGGGAGGGTGTCTTATTACCGAATACAGGAACATGGTTTCTTTCTTCTGGGTGAGGGGTTCTTAAGCGCTAAAACCATAGATTTCAGCAAGCTATTGATACTGATATTGAGAGATGAGCATCAAACGCGCGTTTGGCCAACACACTCGGGCATTTCCGGTTATTTTCAGATTGACCGCTGAAATAAAGTACGGGGTTTATACCGAGTACGGGGTTTATACCGAGTACGGGGTTTATATCGAGTACGGAGTGTATACCGAGTACGGGGTTTATATCGAGTACGGGTTTATACCGAGTACGGGATTTACAATGTATACCGAGTACGGGGTTGATACCGAGTACGGGGTTTATACCGAGTACGGGATTTATACCCAGTACGGGGTTTATACCCAGTACGGGGTTTATACCGAGTACGGGATTTATACTGAGTACGGAGTTTATATCGAGTACGGGGTTTATACTGAGTACGGGGTTTCTAATACCCGGTTTATACCGAGTACGGGGTTTCCAATACCCGGTGGCTTTTACATAACTATGCTTATAAAGTGTTTATGTTCCAAACAAGTTTAAAGTATAAATCCTTATTGTAAGTAAACATGTAAGGTGTTTAAAACGTAAAACATCCAGTATGTGTAGTGTCCCGGAATACATCATTCTGTAAACTAATATCTCAGCAATTGTGTTTTGTATTGAACATTGCTGGTAAAAGTGAAATCGATATTTGAATGAGACAACAAAGACCTGTAGTTAGGAAGTTATGGGTCTATTTATATACAATGATCTGATGTGAAGACTAGTATGTCAATAATAACCAAAAGCGATTTCCTACTCTAGCTAAACAGGTATTTTTGACTACACAAATTCTTTAACCACGTGATGTATAACGTACAGGTATAACCACGTGGTGTATAACGTACATGTATAACCACGTGGTGTATAATGTACAGGTATAACGACGTGGTGTATAACGTACAGGTATAACCACGTGGTGTATAACGTACAGTTATAACCACGTGGTGTATAACATACAGGTATAACCACGTGGTGTATAACGTACATGTATAACCACGTGGTGTATAACGTACAGGTATAACCACGTAGTGTATAACGTACAGGTATAACCACGTGGTGTATAACGTACAGTTATAACCACGTGGTGTATAACATACAGGTATAACCAAGTGGTGTATAACGTACAGATATAACCACGTGTTGTATAACGTACAGTTATAACCACGTGGTGTATAACATACAGGTATAACCACGTGGTGTATAACGTACAGGTATAACCACGTGATGTATAACGTACAGGTATAACCACGTGGTGTATAACGTACATGTATAACCACGTGGTGTATAATGTACAGATATAACCACGTGTTGTATAACGTACAGTTATAACCACGTGGTGTATAACGTACAGGTATAACCACGTGGTGTATAACGTACAGGTATAACCACGTGGTGTATAACGTACAGGTGTTACTAAGTGGGTCTAGTCCGTAATGTGTGTGTTACTAAGTGGGTCTAGTCCGTAATGTGTGTGTTACTAAGTGGGTCTAGTCCGTAATGTGTGTGTTACTAAGTGGGTTTAGTCCGTAATGTGTGTGTTACTAAGTGGGTCTAGTCCGTTATGTGTGTGTTACTAAGTGAGGCTAGTTCGTAATGTGTGTGTTACTAAGTGGGTCTAGTCTGTAATGGATGTGTTACTAAGTGGGTCTAGTCCGTAATGTGTGTGTTACTAAGTGAGGCTAGTCCGTTATGTGTTTGTTACTAAGTGGGGCTAGTCCGTTATGTGTTTGTTACTAAGTGGGGCTAGTTCGTAATGGATGTGTTACTGAGTGGGTCTAGTCCGTAATGTGTGTGTTACTAAGTGAGGCTAGTCCGTAATGTGTGTGTTACTAAGTGAGGCTAGTCCGTAATGTGTGTGTTACTAAGTGGGGCTAGTCCGTAATGTGTGTGTTACTAAGTGAGGCTAGTCCGTTATGTGTTTGTTACTAAGTGGGGCTAGTCCGTTATGTGTTTGTTACTGAGTGGGGCTAGTTCGTAATGTGTCTGTTACTATATATGTCTCTATATTTCTTACCAACAAAATCCTCAATCACCAGTTTTTCCATTCCATCAATTGTCGGGCTGTTCCGTCAGATCACATAACGTCCAATGATTGACGATTGTTGACTATTTTTTTTAAAGTAGAGTGAATAAAAATACTATCAAAATGTAAATGTAAGAAATAACTTGGAATACGACCACGTGATATATACCGTGAGACGCGGACATGTGCAACATTACTGTTGTGGCGTATCAAATACTTATGACGTCACAACAAATGTCTAAGCATAAAACTGTTGCGCGTTTTTCAGTTTGTTTTCGATCATGTGACATTTTAATGGGTAAATTTCGCGATGTCATTGGGACCTGTTCTTGTGACGTCACGACTACAGACGACCATTCCAAACTAAAAACTATAGTTCTAGGAATATACACACAATCGTCAGTTTAATTCCAGCATGTAAATGTAAGGATATTCACCTTTTAACAAAACTACATATTTGTTTGAAAGGCTGCATCAATTAATCGTTTTTATTGATCATGCAGCACGAATGTCAACATTACACTCCACATAACGTCAGAATAATGACGTCATTTAGTGAGACGTCAAGGACATTGTTCCTCATGTCAATACACCTATAGGAATTTGTCAGAACTGTGATTTCTATTTTGTTTCGTAAGAGCAAATGGACATATAAAATTATATATTCTTCAACCTGACGACTCAATAGGTAAAGTCTGGGCAGGAAACTTAGGCGGCTACCAAATGTCCGATTGTTTCTGGATGTACAAAACACTCCTGCTAACCTTGCTTACTCCAGCCTTTACAATGTGGTCGACAATAATGAGCTCATCAATGTATAAACTCGATTTAATCTTGATCTAAAGTACAAAATACATATCGCTTCCTTGCCCATTTCGCCCAGCTCTCTTACCTGTTTACCTATAGCCTTGTGTGACGAGATGCATGTCAATCTGCCCCATATACCGCACCCTTTTGAGACGACCCTTAATTCCACCATCTAATATCCGATTCATTACTAGAAGTAATGCATTTGCGACGAACCCATCTTCTTTTATAACTCGATCGAGACCAGACCAGTTGTTTATGATGTGGTAACTACCATCAATTCCACCTAACTACCAAATCAGATTGTAGCACAGCTCTTGTCATCACATGAGGTTCGTGCATCGGATTGCAAATTCTTTATTATTTAAGCCGAACAAGATCGTTATTACATTGTAAATAGTGTAGTCCTACCATGAACATTACCAGATACTGTAGCCTCTGAACATAACTAAATACTGCTGTCCCAATCGGATGTGTCGTTTATATACGTAGTCCCTAATCATTAGGGAATACCATAGACCAATCATCACGTCCCCTGTCACATTGTTCACGATTCTTATTCCATTGTTCATGTCTCCCATCGTATTGTTTCAGTCACCTGAACCATAGTCACGCCTCATGTAACATGGTCACGCCTTCTGTAACAATGGTCACGCCTCATGTAACATGGTCACGCCTTCTGTAACAATGGTCACGCCTCATGTAACATGGTCACGCCTTCTGTAACAATGGTCACGCCTTCTGTAACAATGGTCACGCCTTCTGTAACAATGGTCACGCCTTATGTAACATGGTTACACATGCTGTTAGATGGTCACGCTTCCTGTAACAACCGCTACGCATCATGAAACATGGTCACGCCTTCTGTAGCACAGTCACGCCTTCTGTAACAATGACCACGCCTTCTGTAACAATATCAACACCTATTGCTACAATGTAACATAGCCACACCTACTTTAACATTGTCAAGCCTTCTGTAACGTGTGACGCTTTTGTATCATGGACATTGGTTACGTCTTATGTAACATGCATGTGGTCACGTGTCCTGTCTCATTTTGCAGCGTATTTCTCATATTTCAGGATCGTAGAAACCATGTTCAAATTATACATGGCCAGTAGCAACTGGCATTGACAAATTCTATCCCAAGTGTAAATATTTGATTTCTAATTCGACTACGAACCTTTGTGCCGAATCTTTCTGTCCTCAAACTATTGGTATTAAGTCACTTTCAATCCAATGTTGCACTGAACTCAGTTTTGTATGTTTTACCTCAAATCAGAACTCATGTAATTACACCATTACACGAAGTGATGTACCTAAATTAACACACGATACATTTTGATAACACAAGTTACCATTGTCATTAGGGATTTTAACGTTGGTAGATTACTTAAGTTAATTACTGTCCTGGTTGTTTATATTTTTCTTTTCACAAACGGTCAGAGATACGACGACCTCCTGTCGTCCATTACTGACAGGTATACACGAATTAGCGCTAAAGTCATATAGGGCATACATGGGTATATATAGTTCAGATAAAGCTTGATTGAGAGAAAAAGTTTTAACTAAGCTTACGGTATAAAAATGACGTGCACATTTCAGCCTGCAATTATGCATTTACCTGTAGAAGGAGACGAGTTTCATTATGTATTTCGATGTGTAACTAATTTAGTAAAGTCTAAACGAGAAATGTCTAATTCAAATTAAAATGTACGGATTATTTGATATATTTCGCGTAAAAATGTTCTAAGCTTTCTGATGTGAAGAAAAGCTTGACACAGTACCAAGTTGAATTTTGTACTCTGTTGAAATCCTTCTCTATAAAACTATGTATAGCATGTATTATATCTATTAAACATTACCTCATGTTACACAAACGAACATTTGTTTGGGGGCGAATCATTTTCAGCGAAAAGAAGCTTGGAAGCTTATCGTTAATCAAAAATTAAAACAATGTCAATCATGGTTAATTTTGTCTGAAATGCTGCGACATCTGAGGGACATCTGACTTGACACAACATTCATCATTACAATTGGTGGAATAAGACTGCTTATAGCGTGCATTATCATGGGGACTACAGTAACATACTTTAAAGACCTAGACTGATGACATAGATCTTCATTTGAAATATTTCATCAAAGTACTGAAAAAGGCTGGCTGAAGGTACATTGCATGGGTGATTTTATCCAAAGGAAGGTCGGAACAGATCTTGTCAGATGTTTAATCTTGAAGCCGGCTTTATACAAAATAGTCAACACTTCCCTCGCCGGGATGGTGGTAACTTCCTAATTTATGTGATATATCCTATGAAGTTATATGTCATCATACCGGACGTTATGGGAAGATCTAGTGACTTCTATAATACACGGATACTTCTCATGGAAATGTATGTTTATACTGAGTAGTATCTTATAATATATAACATCGAGGAATGTGCCGCACTAAAATAATTCTCAATTTCACTATTAACATGTTATTTCACCAATGACCACGGATCACCGTGATCTTCACGTGATTACCAAACAGCTTCAATCCGTGGTTGTGTACAATACGCTGGGCCCATAATAACTTATTTACACCGACTCCGGTTGATATCCTTAATGTGTACTGACAGACATATATTTTTCATGATCTCTCTGCTGATACGTACATGTACTACAAGACAACCTTGTGTCATCGATATATTGCAAGCACCGCTCGTGTTGCCAAGTATATGTAATAACCAGTAGGTGTTCAGTGTCAGGGACGTTACATGTAGTATATATCTGATGGTGTAGTTGTCCAGTTCATGGGTTCTGAGACTCTCTGATGTTGTGGTGACAGAAAGACTCTCTTATCCTGCTCCTGATGGACGATCTAGTGTATGCGTGGACGAGTTGTTTGAGCGTCCATCAGCAGTGACACTACTACAATGTTCCTCGGATCATATGTACATATATATTCCTCAATTCGTATTAACATGACGCCATATGTCTGTTAACAAGACCGCCATATGTCTGTTAACAAGACCGCCATATGTCTGTTAACAAGACGCCACATGTCTGTTAACAAGACGCCGTATGTCTGTTAACAAGACGCCGTATGTCTGTTAACAAGACGCCGTATGTCTGTTAACAAGACCGCCATATGTCTGTTAACAAGACGCCATATGTCTGTTAACATGACGCCATATGTCTGTTAACAAGACCGCCATATGTTTGTTAACAAGACGCCATATGTCTGTTAACAAGACGCAACATGTCTGTTAACAAGACGCCACATGTCTGTTAACAAGACGCCACATGTCTGTTAACAAGATCGCCATATGTATGTTAACAAGACCGCCATATGTCTGTTAACAAGACGCCATATGTATGTTTACAAGACGCCACATGTCTGTTAACAAGATCGCCATATGTCTGTTAACAAGACCGCCATATGTCTGTTAACAAGACGCCATATGTATGTTTACAAGACGCCATATGTCTGTTAACAAGACCGCCATATGTCTGTTAACAAGACGCCATATGTCTGTTAACAAGACGCCATATGTCTGTTAACATGACGCCGTATGTCTGTTAACAAGACGCCATATGTCTGTTAACAAGACGCCATATGTCTATTAACAAGACGCCACATGTATGTTAACAAGACCGCCATATGTCTGTTAACAAGACGCCATATGTCTGTTAACAAGACGCCACATGTCTGTTAACAAGACGCCATATGTCTGTTAACAAGACGCCATATGTATGTTAACAAGACCGCCACAGGTCTGTTAACAAGACGCCACGTGTCTGTTAACAAGACGCCACATGTCTGTTAACAAGACGCCACATGTCTGTTAACAAGACCGCCATATGTCTGTTAACAAGACCGCCATATGTCTGTTAACAAGACGCCATATGTATGTTAACAAGACCGCCACAGGTCTGTTAACAAGACGCCACGTGTCTGTTAACAAGACGCCACATGTCTGTTAACAAGACGCCACAAGTCTGTTAACAAGACCGCCATATGTCTGTTAACAAGACGCCATATGTCTGTTGAATGTAAGTCGACTGTAACACTCGTAAACATTCTGTTCGGACGTCCTGATTGCACATGTCTCTGGAACCATGCTATTTCGGACTGAGAATAAATAGTTTTAGGAATCCATACATTGTAGCCATTCGGCATTGACCTGCTATTATCACAACATATCATTGTGTCTATCGGTGGTGCTTTATAATTCGCCGTGTGACAGGAATCCTATAGGTGTTCCATTGAAGCTGTGACCTGTAAATAAGGTTCACGTCATTGACTAACGTTCATCTGGCTACTATTTTATTGACTTAATATGTAAATCCGCTAGCCGGCTTACCACCAAACTAGTCCACGCTTCCCTCGACAGCAGCCACATCGTCAGTGTTATTGGACTTCCCTGACGTTCCCGGTGGGGATGTATGGTTTACCACGTGGGTATTACAATAACTAGTCTACAATGAGGCGTTCTATGGACAGGATATGTTTACATCGAACTCGGAGGTACGAGGTGAAAAGTTCCAGTTTTGACGAAAACACTGCGAAGGCTGTTTTACCATGGACACAGTGGTAAGACTCATTTGTTGTGTAGTGTAGTAATGTTCGTTGTTTTTACATTGTGAGATCAATATAAGACTGACAGAACAAGATATAAAATTGATTACTGTTATTGTTGTAACATTGTACGAGAACACATTTGTGGTTACTGTTTGTAACACTGTACGAGAACACATTTGTGGTTACTGTTTGTAACATTGTACGAGAACACATTTGTCGTACTGTTTGTAACATTGTACGAGAACACATTTGTGGTTAGTACTGTTTGTAACATTGTACGAGAACACATTTGTGGTTACTGTTTGTAACATTGTACGAGAACACATTTGTGGTTACTGTTTGTAACATTGTACGAGAACACATTTGTGGTTGCTGTTTGTAACATTGTACGAGAACACATGTGTGGTTAGTACTGTTTGTAACACTGTACGAGAACACATTTGTGGTTACTGTTTGTAACATTGTACGAGAACACATTTGTGGTTACTGTTTGTAACATTGTACGAGAACACATTTGTGGTTAGTACTGTTTGTAACATTGTACGAGAACACATTTGTCGTACTGTTTGTAACACTGTACGGGAACACATTTGTGGTTAGTACTGTTTGTAACATTGTACGAGAATACATTTGTGGTTACTGTTTGTAACATTGTACGAGAACACATTTGTGGTTACTATTTGTAACATTGTACGAGAACACATTTGTGGTTAGTACTGTTTGTAACATTGTACGAGAACACATTTGTGGTTACTGTTTGTAACATTGTACGAGAACACATTTGTGATTACTGTTTGTAACATTGTACGAGAACACATTTGTGGTTACTGTTTGTAACATTGTACGAGAACACATTTGTGGTTACTGTTTGTAACACTGTACGATAACACATTTGTGGTTACTGTTTGTAACATTGTACGAGAACACATTTGTGGTTACTGTTTGTAACACTGTACGAGAACACATTTGTGGTTACTGTTTGTAACATTGTACGAGAACACATTTGTGGTTACTGTTTGTAACATTGTACGAGAACACATTTGTGGTTACTGTTTGTAACATTGTACGAGAACACATTTGTGGTTGCTGTTTGTAACATTGTACGAGAACACATTTGTGGTTACTGTTTGTAACCTTGTACGATAACACATTTGTGGTTAGTACTGTTTGTAACATTGTACGAGAACACATTTGTCGTACTGTTTGTAACACTGTACGGGAACACATTTGTGGTTAGTACTGTTTGTAACATTGTACGAGAATACATTTGTGGTTACTGTTTGTAACATTGTACGAGAACACATTTGTGGTTACTATTTGTAACATTGTACGAGAACACATTTGTGGTTAGTACTGTTTGTAACATTGTACGAGAACACATTTGTGGTTACTGTTTGTAACATTGTACGAGAACACATTTGTGATTACTGTTTGTAACATTGTACGATAACACATTTGTGGTTACTGTTTGTAACATTGTACGAGAACACATTTGTGGTTACTATTTGTAACATTGTACGAGAACACATTTGTGGTTACTGTTTGTAACACTGTACGATAACACATTTGTGGTTACTGTTTGTAACACTGTACGATAACACATTTGTGGTTACTGTTTGTAACATTGTACGAGAACACATTTGTGGTTACTGTTTGTAACACTGTACGAGAACACATTTGTGGTTACTGTTTGTAACATTGTACGAGAACACATTTGTGGTTACTGTTTGTAACATTGTACGAGAACACATTTGTGGTTACTGTTTGTAACCTTGTACGATAACACATTTGTGGTTACTATTTGTAACACCATGTTGTAATGTAAGCATGTGAGGTTTGTGACCATTAATTATGTTTTGATAGTTAACACTTCCCACGATTAATAGGATTCTTTACCATGGTTCTGTCACTATTCACTACAGGTCCACCATGACAATAGGGTTTTATTTACCGATGATTACTTGTAAAGTCCTCAGATGAGGCTGTATTAGAGGTGTTCCGACCTTTTATCAATCTGATTAAAATCCTAATTTACTTTGATACTTTGTTGACGTAGGTAAATAGTCAGAGATTCGCTTAAATCGGATTTATTGATATTCAGCTCTTATCTTACATAGAAATCTGTGGAAAATCAATCTTTATAATAATAACTTCCATTCGGAGAGACATGCAAGGGGAAATCACTCTACGTCATAGTTCTGTAAGGGACCTGGTACCACTATGGTAGTCGTTTATGTTTGAACCACCTGGTAGTCACAGTATTCTTAGGATAACCATATCTATTGGAAAGTTCTAAGTGGTACATTATTATCAATTGATCTATTGGAATATCAGTTGAAATATGAATAACTACATGTAAAAGTAAAAGTTAATAATTTGAATGGAATTCATACAAAACTGGGTTATTCTAAGTTAAACCCGTAGGTGATTCTGTAAGCTAACTAGACAAAATAGTCTCAGTTGAATCCATAAAACACAGAGGAATTCTTAATAAAAGTCATTAGAGGTGAATTATAGGGAAAGTCAACGACGAGATATGATGAGTTTCGATTAATATTTAGATTATAAAGTCACAGACGAGATATGTTGGGTTGGATTAATGTTTTAATTATAAAGTCACAGACGAGATATGTTGGGTTGGATTAATGTTTTAATTATAACGTCACAGACGAGATATGTTGGGTTGGATTAATGTTTTAATTATAACGTCACAGACGAGATATGTTGAGTTGGATTAATGTTTTAATTATAAAGACACAGACGAGATATGTTGGGTTGGATTAATGTTTTAATTATAACGTCACAGACGAGACATGTTGGGTTGGATTAATGTTTTAATTACAAAGACACAGACGAGATATGTTGGGTTGGATTAATGTTTTAATTATAACGTCACAGACGAGACATGTTGGGTTGGATTAATGTTTTAATTACAAAGACACAGACGAGATATGTTGGGTTGGATTAATGTTTTAATTATAACGTCACAGACGAGATATGTTGGGTTGGATTAATGTTTTAATTATAAAGTCACAGACGAGATATGTTGGGTTGGATTAATGTTTTAATTATAACGTCACAGGCGAGATATGTTGAGTTGGATTAATGTTTTAATTATAAAGTCACAGACGAGATATGTTGGGTTGGATTAATGTTTTAATTATAACGTCACAGACGAGATATGTTGGGTTTGATTAATGTTTTAATTATAAAGTCACAGACGAGATATGTTGGGTTTGATTAATGTTTTAATTACAAAGACACAGACGAGATATGTTGGGTTGGATTAATGTTTTAATTATAAAGACACAGACGAGATATGTTGAGTTGGATTAATGTTTTAATTATAACGTCACAGACGAGATATGTTGGGTTGGATTAATGTTTTAATTACAAAGACACAGACGAGATATGTTGGGTTGGATTAATGTTTTAATTATAAAGACACAGACGAGATATGTTGGGTTGGATTAATGTTTTAATTACAAAGACACAGACGAGATATGTTGGGTTGGATTAATGTTTTAATTACAAAGACACAGACGAGATATGTTGGGTTGGATTAATGTTTTAATTACAAAGTCACAGACGAGATATGTTGGGTTGGATTAATGTTTTAATTACAAAGTCACAGACGAGATATGTTGGGTTGGATTAATGTTTTAATTATAAAGACACAGACGAGATATGTTGGGTTGGATTAATGTTTTAATTATAACGTCACAGACGAGATATGTTGGGTTGGATTAATGTTTTAATTATAAAGACACAGACGAGATATGTTGGGTTGGATTAATGTTTTAATTACAAAGACACAGACGAGATATGTTGGGTTGGATTAATGTTTTAATTATAAAGACACAGACGAGATATGTTGGGTTGGATTAATGTTTTAATTATAAAGTCACAGGCGAGACATGTTGGGTTGGATTAATGTTTTAATTATAACGTCACAGACGAGATATGTTGGGTTGGATTAATGTTTTAATTACAAAGACACAGACGAGATATGTTGAGTTGGATTGATGTTTTAATTATAAAGACACAGACGAGACATGTTGGGTTGGATTAATGTTTTAATTACAAAGACACAGACGAGATATGTTGAGTTGGATTGATGTTTTAATTATAAAGACACAGACGAGACATGTTGGGTTGGATTAATGTTTTAATTACAAAGACACAGACGAGATATGTTGGGTTGGATTAATGTTTTAATTATAACGTCACAGACGAGATATGTTGGGTTGGATTAATGTTTTAATTATAAAGTCACAGACGAGATATGTTGGGTTGGATTAATGTTTTAATTATAAAGACACAGACGAGATATGTTGGGTTGGATTAATGTTTTAATTATAACGTCACAGACGAGATATGTTGGGTTGGATTAATGTTTTAATTATAAAGTCACAGACGAGATATGTTGGGTTGGATTAATGTTTTAATTATAAAGACACAGACGAGACATGTTGGGTTGGATTAATGTTTTAATTATAACGTCACAGACGAGATATGTTGGGTTGGATTAATGTTTAATTATAACGTCACAGACGAGATATGTTGGGTTGGATTAATGTTTAATTATAACGTCACAGACGAGATATGTTGGGTTGGATTAATGTTTTAATTATAACGTCACAGACGAGATATGTTTTTGTTAACATTCCTAGCGTCACCGACGGGTACCTGGTACGACCAAACAGCTGTATTATGCTGTTTATATTAACTACTCGGCATTAGTTTAAATAGTATCTTATTTAATTCATAGACATTGCATACAAAATACAAAATATCAGTTCATAATTTGCAAAAGGATCTGGAAACAAGCTTAAAGCTTATATCAATCATCTCCCTCAAAAGGTCAGCATAATTTTATCTAGCATAGTGGTCAGAACACTGCTTTATCATGTTACAATGTATACCTGTTGGTATAGGTACAATGTAGTTATATAAATGAAAATGAGATGTTCATTCAAGGAATGAAATGTCAGATAAAGAACATTGGTGGAACATATATAACGAAAATTTGTTGAGAGTTATTTTAATACTTTACATAGATACATAATTATCACATTCATAGCTTCAATTTGATTTGTTACTGGGGGTTAACAATGATATCTATTCAGATTCATTTTAGTCAAACCTTTTAGAATAAAGAATAAAATTCTGCACCGCAGCAACAATTGTTTCATTTTCTTCGTCAGATAAGTCTCTGTGTCCTGATAACAGTATATCGGTGTTTAAGTCCATATCTAGTGAAACATTAACTGTTCTCTTTGATTCTGATATTTTTCACACATGAAGAGGAAATGAAAGTTGTCTTCAATATATCCACACGTACAAAACGGGCTGTTAATTAAGTTTCTATTGAACAAATGCCCTTTTAATGTACTGCAATGTAAGCGAAGGCTCGTGTGTAAAATTTGCAATTTATGTTTTCCATAGTTTCTGTATGAAGGAGGACGTGTAGGATTTCTATTATTTTTTTTGATATTGGTTTGTCATTGAAGGGTTATTTTTAATTTCTGGAGGTACGGAGTTCCATAATTTACAGCTATCGGTAAGAAAGATGATTTATAATAATTTGTTTTTGACTGGACTGATAAGAGCTGATCAGATTCTCTGCTTCTATAATCATGAAGATCTGAGTGTAAGGAAGGTACAAGGGAACATAGATATTTTGGTGTTTTATTGTGAAACATTTTGTGAAATTGGACAATTTTATGCTTTTTCCTGCAGAAACTTGAACAGGCCGAATGAAGTGTCGAAATATTGATGTGGAGGTGCGATACCCCATGATTTGATAAATGTCATAGTTTTCGATATCGCATTTCAGGAGAACTCGTGTGTATATTCTGAACCGTGTCGATATCGAAATGAGTTTAAACATAGAATACATGATACAACAAATCCTACATACAACAAAGATGATCACGGTATCTATATAAAATACATAATACAACAAATCCTACATACATCAAAGATGATCACGGTATCTATATAAAATACATAATACAACAAATCCTACATACAACAAAGATGATCACGGTATCTATATAAAATACATAATACAACAAATCCTACATACAACAAAGATGATCACGGTATCTATATAAAATACATAATACAACAAATCCTACATGCATCAAAGATGATCACGGTATCTATATAAAATACATAATACAACAAATCCTACATACAACAAAGATGATCACGGTATCTATATAAAATACATAATACAACAAATCCTGCATACAACAAAGATGATCACGGTATCTATATAAAATACATAATACGACAAATTTCTGTTTCGTTTACTCTTTTTGACATTGCGAACGAAATTGATGTTTACACTTCGCTTAACTTTAGTCTGGCGAGTACGAACCTATTGCCGACAAACATTAAGACAGGGGCCCAGATTCGGCACACACACGATTTCCTCTATTTAATTTTTTACATTTTGAGAATTTATTTTTTATAAACTGTGGTGCAAGACTAATCGATATTTGAATGGATTATGTGAATGGTTAAACTATCTCATGGGAATGGAATATAAATGTATATTCTGTTTACTTTCCGTAGTTGACAACATTTTCTGCTAAATTGGAATAAGTTGTTTTGCTATTCCATCAGTTGTTGTGCTGTTCAGTCAGTGAATATTATTCTGATAAATGACGAGTAATGTTTTTTTCTGTTTAATGAAGCGTAAATAAAACAATCTAAAAGTAGATATAAGAAATTTTTTTTTTTTTTTTATGTCTACTTGTGTGTGAATTGCATTGAAAAGGGATATGTCAACTTAATGTCCATCATATAAAATATGTATTGTCGGTTAAACATGGTTATTGTTTTGTCGGTTTAACTAGTTAGACACTAACATGGTAAGTGTTTTGTCGGTTTAACTAATTAGACACTAACATGGTTATTGTTTTGTCGGTTTAACTAGTTAGACACTAACAGGGTTATTGATTTGTCGGTTAATCACGTTAAACACTAACATGGTTATTGATTTGTCGGTTAATCAAGTTAGACACGGACATGGTTATTGTTTTGTCGGTTTAACTAGTTAGACACTAACATGGTTAGTGTTTTGTCGGTTTAACTAGTTAGACACGAACATGGTTATTGTTTTGTCGGTTTAACTAGTTAGACACGAACATGATTATTGATTTGTCGGTTTAACTAGTTAGACACTAACATGGTTATTGTTTTGTCGGTTTAACTAGTTAGACACGAACATGATTATTGATTTGTCGGTTTAACTAGTTAGACACTAACATGGTTATTGATTTGTCGGTTCATCATGTTAGACACTTACATGGTTATTGATTTGTGTGTTAATCAAGTTAGACGCTAACATGGTTGTTGTTTTGTCGGTTTAACTAGTTGGACACTAACAAGGTTATTGTTTTGTCGGTTAATCAAGTTAGACACGAACATGGTTATTGTTTTGTCGGTTTAACTAGTTAGACACTAACATGATTATTGATTTGTCGGTTTAACTAGTTAGACACTAACATGGTTAGTGTTTTGTCGGTTAATCAGGTTAGACACTAACATGATTATTGATTTGTCGGTTAATCAAGTTAGACACGAACATGGTTATTGTTTTGTCGGTTTAACCAGTTAGTCACTAACATGGTTATTGATTTGTCGGTTTAGCTAGTTAGACACTAACATGGTTAGTGTTTTGTCGGTTAATCTAGTTAGACACTGATAAGGTTATTGTTTTAGCGTTTTAACTAGTAGTTTGGGAACATTGTTATTAATTTGTGCGCTATGAATTGAATGAGAAGAAATGCTAACCCCTGAGAAAATAAAATTCAATCGAACCTCAAACTTAATTTTAACTGAGCGTTGATACGTAAGCTTTTGAAGTCAGGAGCCATACTGATCTGTAACAGCAGGAAAACGACAGAACAACGTCATGGAAAGTAAGGGAAGGTAACTCCTCTTTATGTGATTTTTGTTTATTTTCAGTTCAAGGTAATATTGTCCTAATGTTACATACATAATATTGTCCTAATGTTACATACATAATATTGTCCTAATGTTACATACATAATATTGTCCTAATGTTACATACATAATATTGTCCTAATGTTACATACATAATATTGTCCTAGTGTTACATACATAATATTGTCCTAATGTTACATACATAATATTGACCTAGTGTTACATACATAATATTGTCCTAGTGTTACATACATAATATTTACCTAGTGTTACATACATAATATTGTCCTAATGTTACATACATAATATTGACCTAGTGTTACATACATAATATTGTCCTAGTGTTACATACATAATATTGACCTAGTGTTACATACATAATATTGTCCTAATGTTACATACATAATATTGTCCTAGTGTTACATACATAATATTGTCCTAATGTTACATACATAATATTGTCCTAGTGTTACATACATAATATTGTCCTAATGTTACATACATAATATTGTCCTAGTGTTACATACATAATATTGACCTAGTGTTACATACATAATATTGTCCTAGTGTTACATACATAATATTGTCCTAGTGTTACATACATAATATTGTCCTAATGTTACATACATAATATTGTCCTAGTGTTACATACATAATATTGTATCTGAAGTAATAATAGAATGTGCATCGTTAGTGTCGCACTGACGTGATTCGAGTGATATTTTGACCAAACACATCTGTCACGCCTTAGATAGACGGGGACAGTCTATGTTACTGTTGTTTGCCATGATTAAGTTACATATACGGACAGAGACCTCGGTGTACGTAATTCACCAGATCGAGCCCACTACTTCCTTGCGTAAATCAATTCACCATAAACAAATGATATAATCCGGGTGTCACTTTTGACAGTCAAGTTGATAGCGACTCTAATACAGATCTTATTCAGAGGATCGTAATAGTATCCTACAAATATAACCGTTCTTGACGGAGATGACCATTGTGATTTGTAAACACCGTTCCTCCCTCAAACATGTATTTACTTACAATAGCTACTGTATACATTTGTAATTACAAATCGTGAATAGTTACTGATATATAGATGTTTAACTACCAACTATCGTCATTTACTAACATAGTTATACAGGTGTAATGACAAGTTATCGATATATACTGGGTTTTTCAATAAGTAAAAAAGAAAAATAATTTATGAAATATAAATATGTTGTTTTAATAGCCCCAGTGGCGCTGACTGATGGAAACCTTCATGAAGTATGTGACTAGAAGCCCGTGTTTTGGTACTAGAGTTAAGATTCATTTAAATAGCGAATCCAGTGATATTTTACAGTCAATTATAGAATGTCGTCCATCTCTTACTTATCCGTCAACATAACCTCTGGAATGTTCACATATGACAGTTTAAAGAATGTGTTGGGCAAGGAAGAAAAACTGTTTGAGTTCGCTTAGATATTACGCGTTGAATAATCTTTGCTATATCTATAAATGTATGGGAATCCGATTTAATAATTAGTACGAATGACAACGTTACATATACTGGTATTTATTTCCTAATGATACAATAGTGGGGAACAAAATTAATACCCGGGATTACTCCAGCTAATTTGCTCACCCGTAACTCGCGTCAGATGTGAACGGACAGAGCTCCAACAAAAGCTACTACAGTATCAATGTGAAGCTGGCAATGAGAACAAAGATAGATAACTCAGGTATTACCGACAAGTAATAACTAATCTAATACGTTATCATATGACTCCTCTTGTGTTATAATCAGATATTGATATTTAAAAAAAAAGAACTATACGCGTATCATTACCATCTATCCTTATTAACAAACATTTATACCCGTGTAATTACCAATTATTGTTATTTACAAACATTTCTACCCGTGTAATTACCAATTATTGTTATTTACAAACATTAATACACGTGTAATTACCAATTGTTGTCATTTACAAACATTTCTACCCGTGTAATTACCAATTATTGTTATTTACAAACATTTCTACCCGTGTAATTACCAATTATTATAAACGTGTAATTACAAATTATTGTTATTTACAAACATTAATACACGTGTAATTACCAATTATTGTTATTTACAAACATTTATACACGTGTAATTACCAATTATTGTTATTTACAAACATTTATACACGTGTAATTACCAATTATTGTTATTTATAAACATTTATACACGTGTAATTACCAATTAGTGTTATTTACAAACATTTATACACGTGTAAATACAAATTATTGTTATTTACAAACATTTATACACGTGTAATTACCAATTATTGTCATTTACAAAGATTAATAAACGTGTAATTACCAATTATTGTTATTTACAAACATTAATACAAGTTTAATTACCAATTATTTTTATTTACAAACATTTATACACGTGTAATTACCAATTATTGCTATTTACAAACATTTATACACGTTTAATTACCAATTATTTTTATTTGCAAACATTTATACACGTGTAATTACCAATTATTTTTATTTGCAAACATTTATACACGTGTAATTACCAATTATTGTTATTTCAAACATTTATACACGTGTAATTACCAATTATTGATATTTACAAACATTTATACACGTGTAATTACCAGCTATCGATATTTACTAACATAATTATGGACGTGTAATCACAATTATGTCCATTAATTAGATCATTACACGTGTAATTACCAATTATCGGTATTTACTAACATATCTATACAAGTTAAATTACGAACTATTGATATTCACTAAGATTAATGCTGTATAATTACCAATTATCTATATTTACTAGAATAAGTATACACGTGTTATTTAAGCATTGAACTGTTTTTAATTGACTGGGCTGAAAATGACAACTGGACATAAGTACAAAGGCTAATTTAATGAAGCGTGCTTACTCTACCATGTTGTTCCGCGCGCGCGAGCGAAAAAAAAAGTGCGTTAAATAATAGAAATCCAGGCAAGAATAATCATTGTAATACAAATATTAAATGTAAATTAATATGATAAAAATACAAAATATAAAATGTCCGTCTAGTTTTTCAAAAGGATTTTTTCCCCAACTGTAGTGAGCTTCACTTGGCAGATTGTTAATGCTCCGGTTGGGAGTTTATGAGATGTTAATAAACATCTATCGATACACATGTATACTAAAATAACTACACGTATAATTAACATCTCTATATATACTAAAATAACTACACGTATAATAAACATCTATCGATACACATGCGTACTAAAATAACTACACGTATAATAAACATCAATATATATATACTAAAATAACTACACGTATAATAAACACCAATATATATATACTGAAATAACTACACGTATAATAAACACCAATATATATATACTAAAATAACTACACGTATAATTAACATCAATATATATATACAAAAATAACTACACGTATAATTAACATCAATATATATATACTAAAATAACTACACGTATAATTAACATCAATATATATACTAAAATAAATACACGTATAATTAACATCAATATATATATACTAAAATAACTACATGTACACGTATAATTAACATCAATATATATATACTAAAATAACTACACGTATAATAAACATCAATATATATATACTAAAATAACTACGCGTATAATTAACATCAATATATATATATACTAAAATAACTACACGTATAATTAACATCAATATATATATATACTAAAATAACTACACGTATAATAAACACCAATATATATATACTAAAATAACTGTACACGTATAATAAACATCTCTATATGTACTAAAATAACTACACGTATAATTAACATCAATATATATATAAACTAAAATAACTACACGTATAATAAACACCAATATATATATACTAAAATAACTGTACACGTATAATTAACATCAATATATATACTAAAATAACTACACGTATAATAAACATCTCTATATATATATACTAAAATAACTACACGTATAATAAACATCTCTATATATATATACTAAAATAACTACACGTATACTTAACATCAATATATATATACTAAAATAACTACACGTATAATTAACATCAATATATATATACTAAAATAACTACACGTATAATAAACACCAATATATATATATACTAAAATAACTACACGTATACTTAACATCAATATATATATACTAAAATAACTACACGTATAATAAACATCAATATATATATACTAAAATAACTACAACTGTAGTGAGCTTCACTTGGCAGATTGTTAATGCTCCGGTTGGGAGTTTATGAGATGTTAATAAACATCTATCGATACACATGTATACTAAAATAACTACACGTATAATTAACATCTCTATATATACTAAAATAACTACACGTATAATAAACATCTATCGATACACATGCGTACTAAAATAACTACACGTATAATAAACATCAATATATATATACTAAAATAACTACACGTATAATAAACACCAATATATATATACTAAAATAACTACACGTATAATAAACACCAATATATATATACTAAAATAACTACACGTATAATTAACATCAATATATATATACAAAAATAACTACACGTATAATTAACATCAATATATATATACTAAAATAACTACACGTATAATTAACATCAATATATATACTAAAATAAATACACGTATAATTAACATCAATATATATATACTAAAATAACTACATGTACACGTATAATTAACATCAATATATATATACTAAAATAACTACACGTATAATAAACATCAATATATATATACTAAAATAACTACGCGTATAATTAACATCAATATATATATATACTAAAATAACTACACGTATAATTAACATCAATATATATATATACTAAAATAACTACACGTATAATAAACACCAATATATATATACTAAAATAACTGTACACGTATAATAAACATCTCTATATATACTAAAATAACTACACGTATAATTAACATCAATATATATATAAACTAAAATAACTACACGTATAATAAACACCAATATATATATACTAAAATAACTGTACACGTATAATTAACATCAATATATATACTAAAATAACTACACGTATAATAAACATCTCTATATATATACTAAAATAACTACACGTATAATAAACATCTCTATATATATATACTAAAATAACTACACGTATACTTAACATCAATATATATATACTAAAATAACTACACGTATAATTAACATCAATATATATATACTAAAATAACTACACGTATAATTAACACCAATATATATATACTAAAATAACTACACGTATACTTAACATCAATATATATATACTAAAATAACTACACGTATAATAAACATCAATATATATATACTAAAATAACTACACGTATAATTAACATCAATATATATATACTAAAATAACTACACGTATAATTAACATCAATATATATATACTAAAATAACTACACGTATAATTAACATCTATATATACTAAAATAACTACACGTATAATAAACACCAATATATATATACTAAAATAACTACACGTATAATTAACATCAATATATATATACTAAAATAACTACACGTATAATTAACATCAATATATATATATACTAAAATAACTACACGTATAATAAACAGCAATATATATACTAAAATAACTACACGTATAATTAACATCAATATATATATACTAAAATAACTACACGTATAATTAACATCAATATATATATATACTAAAATAACTACACGTATAATAAACATCAATATATATATACTAAAATAACTACACGTATAATAAACATCAATATATATATACTAAAATAACTACACGTATAATTAACATCAATATATATATACTAAAATTACTACACGTATACTTAACATCAATATATATACTAAAATAACTACACGTATAATAAACATCAATATATATACTAAAATAACTACACGTATAATTAACATTAATATATATATACTAAAATAACTACACGTATACTTAACATCAATATATATATACTAAAATAACTGTACACGTATAATAAACATCAATATATATATACTAAAATAACTACACGTATAATTAACATCAATATATATATACTAAAATAACTACACGTATAATTAACATCAATATATATATACTAAAATAACTACACGTATAATTAACATCAATATATATATACTAAAATAACTACACGTATAATTAACATCAATATATATATATACTAAAATAACTACACGTATAATAAACATCAATATATATATACTAAAATAACTACACGTATAATAAACATCAATATATATATACTAAAATAACTACACGTATAATTAACATCAATATATATATACTAAAATTACTACACGTATACTTAACATCAATATATATACTAAAATAACTACACGTATAATAAACATCAATATATATACTAAAATAACTACACGTATAATTAACATTAATATATATATACTAAAATAACTACACGTATACTTAACATCAATATATATATACTAAAATAACTGTACACGTATAATAAACATCAATATATATATACTAAAATAACTACACGTATACTTAACATCAATATATATATATACTAAAATAACTGTACACGTATAATAAACACCAATATATATATATACTAAAATAACTGTACACGTATAATTAACATCAATATATATATACAAAAATAACTACACGTATACTTAACATCAATATATATATATACTAAAATAACTACACGTATAATAAACACCAATATATATATATACTAAAATAACTACACGTATAATTAACATCAATATATATATACTAAAATAACTACACGTATACTTAACATCAATATATATATATACTAAAATAACTACACGTATAATAAACACCAATATATATATATACTAAAATAACTGTACACGTATAATTAACATCAATATATATATATACTAAAATAACTACACGTATAATAACCATCAATATATATATACTAAAATAACTACACGTATAATAAACACAAATATATATATATACTAAAATAACTACACGTATACTTAACATCAATATATATACTAAAATAACTACACGTATAATAAACATCAATATATATACTAAAATAACTACACGTATAATTAACATTAATATATATATACTAAAATAACTACACGTATACTTAACATCAATATATATATACTAAAATAACTGTACACGTATAATAAACATCAATATATATATACTAAAATAACTACACGTATACTTAACATCAATATATATATATACTAAAATAACTACACGTATAATAAACACCAATATATATATATACTAAAATAACTGTACACGTATAATTAACATCAATATATATATACAAAAATAACTACACGTATACTTAACATCAATATATATATACTAAAATAACTACACGTATAATAAACACCAATATATATATATACTAAAATAACTACATGTACACGTATAATTAACATCAATATATATATACTAAAATAACTACACGTATAAATAGCATCTCTATGTTTACCAAAATAACTGTACACGTATAATTATCATCTATCTATATATACTAAAATAACTGAACACGTATAAGTATTATCTTTCTATATATACCTAAAATAACTGTACACGTATAATTATCATCTATCTATATATACTAAAATAACTGTACACGTATAAGTATTATCTTTCTATATATACTAAAATAACTGTACACGTATAATTATCATCTATCTATATATACTAAAATAACTGTACACGTATAAGTATTATCTTTCTATATCTACTAAAATAACTGTACACGTACAATTATCATCTTTCTATATATACTAAAATAACTGTACACGTATAATTATCATCTTTCTATATATACTAAAATAACTGTACACGTATAATTATCATCTATATGTATCTACTAAAATAACTGTACACGTATAATTATCATCTATCTGAATCCGCGGATAGCCGTGTGGTGGAATAATTGTAATCTTTGTGAGCGTGAGGGGCCGTGTGGACGCAAAATAATAAAAAGTGTGAGTGTGACGGGCTGTGGACGAATAGTAATTATCTAGATGAGCTAGAGGGTCGTGTGGTGAACTAATATTGATCTAGATGAGCTAGAGGGTCGTGTGGTGAACTAATATTGATCTTGGTGAGCTAGAGGGGTCGTGTGGTGAACTAGTATTGATATTGGTGAGCGTGAAAAGCTGTGTTGTGGAATAATTGTAACCTTTGTGAGCGTGAGGGGCCGTATGACCGACTAGTATTGATCTTGGTGAGCCTTGGAAGCCGTGTGGTCGAATAGTAGTGATCTTGGTGAGCATGATGGGCTGTACAATCGAATAGCACTGATCTTCGTAAATGTAAGGGGTCGTTTGGTCGAATAGTGGTGATCTTGGTGAGCGTGAAGGGATGTGTGGTCGAATAGTAGTGATCAGCGACACGAGGACTATTAGTAAGCTTTAGTGTTATTTTGGATACAATCATCCTCACCGGAAGTCGTCTGCTACTAGTTCCTCCCCTGACCTCTGTACCATTCCTGGTTGGTATAGAACCCGGACCATAGCATTATTTGTTTTCGAATTGTACCGCTTCAATGTGGGGTACAGGAATTTCCGTCGCCCCTCTACAGAAGCGGGAACTGTTCGTTTATGCCTAAACGAGTTCCACACAGATACCTTCTTTATTTTACAGCTTGTCTGTCGGCATAGTATATAAATCTGGCCACATTCGGGCGTGTGAGCACCTGTAACCTCTTTTTGAATCCATGTACGTTTCCAAGGTATTTATCAGTTTTGATTCATAGTTCACTCCTCAGTTTTTCGTTATATTGTTATCTAAGCCTGGTTAACTCCAAGATGTTTTTCATTGAGCGACTTTGCAAGCCTTCTACTTTTCCGAGTAGTGTCTTCGCAGTCTTTCTTTGCCGCAATTAAGTCACTTGCCAAATCAACATTGTCCATGTGTTGCACCATAAACTCATGTTTCAGTACTTGTATGGACATAATTATGTATTAGTCCCCTGCCGTTTGAAAAACGGGGGACTTTAGGTTTACCCTCCGTCCGTCCGTCCGTCTGTCTGTCCGTCCGTCTGTCTGTCTGACACGCAACAGTTGTCCAGACAACTCCTTCTAAAGTACTACTCCGATCTTAACGAAACTTGGTATACATGATCAGTATAACATGTAGTTGTGCATCCCACATTTTCTTTCTCGAAAAAACCTTTTTTTTTGAAAATGGGAAATAAATAGGTACACTTCTAGCTCAGGCAGGGGACTTTGTATTGCTGTTGCAATACTATCCATCCTTGTTATCTTGATCTTGTTTTCTCGTTTAATTAAATATGTTCTCATGGACTGAGCAGACGCTTCATTATCTATATTCTTGATTCCTTTGATTTCGCGCTCCATTCCTGTTACTTGAGTAGCTAAACAGGAACTAGCCCAATGAACGATGCAAAGGTAGTATGTTTTGTATTTGAAATATTATGTCAAAATAGTGTACACTTAACCGACAGGAAATTAAAGAAATATATCTTTTAATGAATGACATACATGATTTGACCTATTGAGAGGGCTAAGTGTGGCAATTTTACTCAAATCGAGGGCATAAGTCTTAGGATAGTGTAACTGCATTTTACGAACGCAAGGAATCTAAACAGAACGTGACAAATGGTGATTGACAATCAGATAGTAACCAAACTTATGGGGAAGCATGGGGGTAGGATTAAACTGTGAATCGTGAACATCATGGTAAAGTGTCAACCCGGCAGTGAGGTCTATTACGTAAACCCGACATTGAGCTCTATTACATAAACCCGACATTGAGCTCTATTACGTAAACTCGACATTGAGGTCTATTACGTAAACCCGAGATGGAGGTCTATTACGTAAACCCGGCGTTGAGCTTTATTACGTAAACCCGGCATTGAGCTCTATTACGTAAACTCGACATTGAGGTCTATTACGTAAACCCGAGATGGAGGTCTATTACGTAAACCCGGCGTTGAGCTCTATTACGTAAACCCGACGTTGAGCTTTATTACGTAAACCCGGCGTTGAGCTTTATTACGTAAACCCGGCATTGAGCTCTATTACGAAAACCCAACATCAAGGTCTATTACGTAAACTCGACATTGAGGTCTATTACGTAAACCCAACATTGAGGTCTATTACGTAAACACGGCGTTGAGCTCTATTACGTAAACCCGGCATTGAGCTCTATTACGTAAACACGACATTGAGCTCTATTACGTAAACCCGGCATTGAAGTCTATTACGTAAACCCAGCATTGAGCTCTATTACGTTAACCCGACATTGAGCTCTATTACGTAAACCCAGCATTAAGGTCTATTACGTAAACCCGGCGTTGAGCTCTATTACGTAAACCCGACATTGAGCTCTATTACGTAAACCCGACATTGAGCTCTAATACGTAAACCCGGCATTGAACTCTATTACGTAAACTCGACATTGAGGTCTATTACGTAAACCCGGCGTTGAGCTTTATTACGTAAACACGGCGTTGAGCTCTATTCCGTAAACCCGGCGTTGAGCTCTATTACGTAAACCCGACATTGAGCTCTATTACGTAAACCCGACATTGAGCTCTATTACGTAAACCCGGCATTGAAGTCTATTACGTTAATCCGACATTGAGCTCTATTACGTTATCCCGACATTGAGCTCTATTACGTTAACCCGACATTGAGCTATATTACGTTAATCCGACATTGAGCTCTATTACGGAAACCCGACATTGAGCTCTATTACGTTAACCCGACATTGAGCTTTATTACCTAAACCCATCGTTGAGCTCTATTACGTTAACCCGACATTGAGCTCTATTACGTAAACTCGGCATTGAAGTCTATTACGTTAACCCGACATTGAGCTCTATTACGTTAACCCGACATTGAGCTTTATTACGTAAACCCATCGTTGAGCTCTATTACGTTAACCCGACATTGAGCTCTATTACGTTAACCCGACATTGAGCTCTATTACGTTAATCCGACATTGAGCTCTATTACGGCAACCCGACATTGAAGTCTATTACGTAAACACGGCATTGAGGTATATTACGTAAACCCGACATTGAGCTCTATTACGTAAAGCCGACATTGAGCTCTATTACGTAAACACGAAATTGAGCTATATTACGTTAACCCGATATTGATCTCTATTACGCTCCTGCACGATGACCGCCCTCTATCGCGCTTTCATAAGAATTGGCACCGAGCTGGCATAACCGTGATCAAACTGTACAGTCGTGATCCCTACGACCAGCGCAATGTCACCAATTCCTTCACGGTCGCCACAACCATCCAACAGTGTTAATCATATACATCGCAGCCAAGTTTAAACCTAGCATTTGTGAGATTGATTTTTAGTAGGATTTTGCGAATTAGCAAAGTAGCTACATGATTTTAAACAAATGATAAATCTAAATATAAAACGTTATTGTCTAGTCATTGTCTGCGCGTGGCATATAAACTATAATTACCCTACTATTATCCAACCATCCTTTACATAATATTATGTTACTGAATTGATAGTCTCAAAATACTTGATAACATGACATGGAATGACTACAACATAATTTACTATAAAGTACTTTGTCGTAACATTTTTAATTACAGGATTATGACTCACATAAAATACTTAATCGTAATAGCTCTAATTACAGTCTTATGACCTACATAACTTACTTTCTTGTAACAGCTTTAATTACAGTTCTATTATGTACACAATTGAATTTATCATAAACGGTTTATTTACAGTAACATTGCTTACAAAATATACTTCATATATTATTGTACTTCAAACCAAATGAGCTTTTATTACAATTTCATGATTTACAGAATTAAGTACTTCATCGAAATAATTTTTATTACAGTTTTACGAATTCCAAAATTTACTTTGAGTAAAGGTCATTGATTAGAGAATTGTCTACTATTTTATAAAACAGCAAATGTAGCGTTAATTACAATTGATGACCTCATAATTCACTACTCTTGTATATTACTTAATAATCGTTAATTACAATTTATGGCTTACATAATCTACTTTTCCTGTTTGTTACTGCGCGAGCGTTTATTATAGTTTATGATTATAGAATGTACTACATTTGTATGTTACTGCGCGAGCGTTTATTATAGTTTATGATTATAGAATGTACTACATTTGTATGTTACTGCGCGAGCGTTTATTATAGTTAATGATTACGTAATGTACTACATTTGTATGTTACTGCGCGAGCGTTTATTATAGTTTGTGATTATAGAATGTACTACATTTGTATGTTACTGCGCGAGCGTTTATTATAGTTAATGATTACGTTATGTACTACATTTGTATGTTACTGCGCGAGCGTTTATTATAGTTTGTGATTATAGAATGTACTACATTTGTATGTTACTGCGCGAGCGTTTATTATAGTTTATGATTACGTAATGTACTACATTTGTATGTTACTGCGCGAGCGTTTATTATAGTTGATGATTATAGTAATGTACTACATTTGTATGTTACTGCGCGAGCGTTTATTATAGTTGATGATTACGTAATGTACTACATTTGTATGTTACTGCGCGAGCGTTTATTATAGTTTGATGATTATAGAATGTACTACATTTGTATGTTACTGCGCGAGCGTTTATTATAGTTTATGATTATAGAATGTACTACATTTGTATGTTACTGCGCGAGCGTTTATTATAGTTTATGATTATAGAATGTACTACATTTGTATGTTACTGCGCGAGCGTTTATTATAGTTGATGATTATAGAATGTACTACATTTGTATGTTACTGCGCGAGCGTTTATTATAGTTTATAGTTACGTAATGTACTACATTTGTATGTTACTGCGCGAGCGTTTATTATAGTTTATGATTATAGAATGTACTACATTTGTATGTTACTGCGCGAGCGTTAAAACAGTCAATGACTTAGGAACTGCTTCTATTGTATGTTACTGCACAAGCGTTACTGTCAGTTGATGGATAACGGAATTTACTTCCTTTGAATATTACTGAGTTACTGAAACAACTTTAGTTACATCATTTGACATACAGAATTTATTGTTTTTTTTTCTTGTTTTGTTTCTACAACGAATTTTATTAATGACTTACATGATGACATGGCTATTTAACTTTTGTATGCTAAGCAAAAGGTGATTTTTTAAAACATAATGTTAGAGCACGAGTTCTTTACCCTGTCTAGTAATTGTTACTAACTATCGGTGAGGGTTAATTCTTATTTCTGTGACAAACAGTGTGGCCTTGGACATTGTTTGGCTAATCACTGTGATATTTGTGTTGTGTCTGGAACTCATTATATAAATAAAATAACTGACCCCTACTCGGGCATTTATGCACATCAAACGATGCACGTGGATTTTATCTGTACCCGGACAATTGTGACCGATAGTGTAGAGGTGTCGTTACCTGGTCCAAGGCCGGTCGGTAACTGGCGGCCGGACAATCCGGACGGTTCGGGGTATATATATACCCCGTCGGGAAGTACCAAACACGTCTCACCAGGCACATCCACACTCCTCAACATCTCGACATGGCCAGCACTCTCGTCTTCCTTGTAGTGGCGATTTTCAGCGTTACTTCCGGTCAGATAATTAGTTGGGGCAAATGTCCAGATGTTCCGCTGAAGAAGTATTTTGATATGAACAAAGTAAGTAAAATGTTAATATTCATATATTTTCAAAACATACATCAGTATTGTCAAATAGTGGAGACATTTTGTTTTCATTGTATATATTACCTAAGATCATAGTTAGTTATTGGTTTATACCGCTTACATGACTCCGGCTATGATTAGGTTTATTGTAACCGAATATAGTCAGTATTCTGTAGGTGTTAGTTACTGGTTTATATTCTAACTGACTATAGTCAGTATTCTGTAGGTGTTAGTTACTGGTTTATATTATAACTGACTATAGTCAGTATTCTGTGGGTGTTAGTTACTGGTTTATATTCTAACTGACTATTGTCAGTATTCTGTAGGTGTTAGTTACTGGTTTATATTCTAACTGACTATAGTCAGTATTCTGTAGGTGTTAGTTACTGGTTTATATTCTAACTGACTATAGTCAGTATTCTGTAGGTGTTAGTTACTGGTTTATATTCTAACTGACTATAGTCAGTATTCTGTAGGTTTTAGTTACTGGTTTATATTCTAACTGACTATAGTCAGTATTCTGTAGGTGTTAGTTACTGGTTTATATTCTAACTGACTATAGTCAGTATTCTGTGGGTATTAGTTACTGGTTTATATTCTAACTGACTATAGTCAGTATTCTGTAGGTGTTAGTTACTGGTTTATATTATAACTGACTATAGTCAGTATTCTGTGGGTGTTAGTTACTGGTTTATATTCTAACTGACTATAGTCAGTATTCTGTGGGTGTTAGTTACTGGTTTATATTCTAGCTGACTATAGTCAGTATTCTGTAGGTGTTAGTTACTGGTTTATATTCTAAATGACTATAGTCAGTAGTCTGTAGGTGTTAGTTACTGGTTTATATTCTAACTGACTATAGTCAGTGTTCTGTGGGTGTTAGTTACTGGTTTATATTATAACTAACTATAGTCAGTATTCTGTAAGTGTTAGTTACTGGTTTATATTCTAACTGACTATAGTCAGTATTCTGTAGGTGTTAGTTAGTGGTTTATATTCTAACTGACTATAGTCAGTATTCTGTGGGTGTTAGTTAGTGGTTTATATTCTAACTGACTATAGTCAGTATTCTGTAGGTGTTAGTTAGTGGTTTATATTCTAACTGACTATAGTCAGTATTCTGTAGGTGTTAGTTACTGGTTTATATTCTAACTGACTATAGTCAGTATTCTGTAGGTGTTAGTTACAGGTTTATATTATAACTGGCTGTAGTCAGTATTCTATGGGTGTTAGTTACTGGTTTATATTCTAACTGACTATAGTCAGTATTCTGTAAGTGTTAGTTAATAAACATACTCAAATATGTCATGTCGTAAAGCAAAACTTTTGACTTTGTTTATTGGGAGTTCGTAAAAATCAGTAACATTTCGTTCTCTCATAAAACAAAACTTAACTAGAGATAATATACCACGTGTTTGATTTGTAATTACAGTACGGGGGTGTTTGGTACGAGCAGGCAAGTTACCCCGCCGCCTGGTACAACTCGGCCTCGTCCTGTGGACACTCCTCCTTCACATTAACGGACGACCGATCCGTACATATCACTACCGGGGGTCTGGACGGGTAAGTGTTAACATTAACGGACGACCGATCCGTACATATCAGTACCGGGGGTCTGGAGGGGTAAGTGATAACATTAACGGACGACCGATCCGTACATATCACTACCGGGGGTCTGGACGGGTAAGTGATAATATTAACGGACGACCGATCCGTACATATCACTACCGGGGGTCTGGACGGGTAAGTGTTAACATTAACGGACGACCGATCCGTACATATAACTACCGGGGGTCTGGACGGGTAAGTGATAACATTAACGGACGACCGATCCGTACATATCAGTACCGGGGGTCTGGACGGGTAAGTGATAACATTAACGGACGACCGATCCGTACATATCACTACCGGGGGTCTGGACGGGTAAGTGATAAAGTGTTAACATTAACGGACGACCGATCCGTACATATCAGTACCGGGGGTCTGGACGGGTAAGTGATAATATTAACGGACGACCGATCCGTACATATCACTACCGGGGGTCTGGACGGGTAAGTGTTAACATTAACGGACGACCGATCCGTACATATCACTACCGGGGGTCTGGACGGGTAAGTGTTAACATTAACGGACGACCGATCCGTACATATCAGTACCGGGGGTCTGGACGGGTAAGTGTTAACATTAACGGACGACCGATCCGTACATATCACTACCGGGGGTCTGGACGGGTAAGTGTTAACATTAACGGACGACCGATCCGTACATATCAGTACCGGGGGTCTGGACGGGTAAGTGTTAACATTAACGGACGACCGATCCGTACATATCACTACCGGGGGTCTGGACGGGTAAGTGTTAACATTAACGGACGACCGATCCGTACATATCAGTACCGGGGATCTGGACGGGTAAGTGATAAAGTGTTAACATTAACGGACGACCGATCCGTACATATCACTACCGGGGGTCTGGACGGGTAAGTGTTAACATTAACGGACGACCGATCCGTACATATCAGTACCGGGGGTCTGGACGGGTAAGTGTTAACATTAACGGACGACCGATCCGTACGTATCACTACCGGGGGTCTGGACGGGTAAGTGTTAACATTTATGGACGACCGATCCGTACATATCAGTACCGGGGGTCTGGACGGGTAAGTGTTAACATTAACGGACGACCGATCCGTACATATCACTACCGGGGGTCTGGACGGGTAAGTGTTAACATTTATGGACGACCGATCCGTACATATCAGTACCGGGGGTCTGGACGGGTAAGTGTTAACATTAACGGACGACCGATCCGTACATATCACTACCGGGGGTCTGGACGGGTAAGTGATAACATTAACGGACGACCGATCCGTACATATCAGTACCGGGGGTCTGGACGGGTAAGTGTTTACATTAACGGACGACCGATCCGTACATATCACTACCGGGGGTCTGGATGGGTAAGTGTTAACATTAACGGACGACCGATCCGTACATATCACTACCGGGGGTCTGGACGGGTAAGTGTTAACATTTATGGACGACCAATCCGTACGTATCACTACCGGGGGTCTGGACGGGTATATATAGACATTTTCATGGTATATAGACAGTTTCATGGTATATAGACATTGTCATGGTATATAGACATTGTCATGGTATATAGACAGTTTCATGGTATATAGACAATTTGTACATGTTCATGGTATATAGACAGTTTCATGGTATATAGACAGTTTCATGGTATATAGACAGTTTCATGGTATATAGACATTGTCATGGTATATAGACAGTTTCATGGTATATAGACAGTTTCATGGTATATAGACAGTTTCATGGTATATAGACAGTTTTATGGTATATAGACATTGTCATGGTATATAGACATTGTCATGGTATATAGACATTGTCATGGTATATACACATTGTCATGGTATATAGACATTGTCATGGTATATAGACATTGTCATGGTATATAGACATTGTCATGGTATATAGACAGTTTCATGGTATATAGACAGTTTCATGGTATATAGACAGTTTTATGGTATATAGACATTGTCATGGTATATAGACATTGTCATGGTATATAGACATTGTCATGGTATATAGACATTGTCATGGTATATAGACCTTGTCATGGTATATAGACAGTGTCATGGTATATAGACATTGTCATGGTATATAGACATTGTCATGGTACATTTTATATAGACAGTTTCATGGTATATAGACATTGTCATGGTATATAGACATTGTCATGGTATATAGACATTGTCATGGTATATAGACATTGTCATTGTATATAGACATTTTCATGGTATACAGACATTTTCATGGTATATAGACATTGTCATGGTATATAGACATTTTCATGGTATATAGACATTGTCAAGGTATATAGACATTGTCATGGTATATAGACATTGTCATGGTATATAGACAGTTTCATGGTATATAGACAGTTTCATGGTATATAGACATTGTCATGGTATATAGACATGTTCATGGTATATAGACAGTTTCATGGTATATAGACACGGGATATGTAGCTAGCTACTGGTATTCATAGCCGCAATGAAAATTAAAAAAATCTATTCAATCCATATATGTTACTATCACATTATGTTACTATCACGTTGATGTGACAGATTTAACATATACATCAAAATTGATTTTCCATTTTTTCTCTAGTATTCAGAAGCTTATCATTGAGAGATTTACTTTCAGATCAGGTGAAGCCTTCACGTTTACAGGGTCGGCAAGTATTCCGGACAACAAGGAACCAGCCAGGCTCCAGCTACGCTACTCTAGATGTAAGTACTGAAGACAACTTGTTATTAAAACACCTGTTATCTCTATCAGCGTATTGACAGAATAACATAGCCTCTCTCATTGTATTGACGGAACAACATAGCCTCTCTCATCATATTGACTGTATAACATAGCCTCTCATCGTACTGACAGAATAACATAGTCTCTCATCGTACTGACAGAACAACACAGCCTCTCATCGCACTGACAGAACAACATAGCCTCTCATCGCACTGACAGAACAACATAGCCTCTCATCGTACTGACAGAACAACATAGCCTCTCATCGTACTGACAGAACAACATAGCTTCTCATCGTACTGACAGGACAGAACAACATAGCCTCTCATCGTACTGACAGAACAACATAGCCTCTCATCGTACTGACAGAACAACATAGCCTCTCATTGTACTGACAGAACAACATAGCTTCTCATCGTACTGACAGAACAACATAGCCTCTCATCGTACTGACAGAACAACATAGCTTCTCATCGTACTGACAGAACAACATAGCCTCTCATCGTACTGACAGAACAACATAGCCTCTCATCGTACTGACAGAACAACATAGCCTCTCATCGTACTGACAGAACAACATAGCCTCTCATCGTATTGACAGAACAATATAGCTTCTCAAATCGTACTGACAGAACAACATAGCCTCTCATCGTACTGACAGAACAACATAGCTTCTCTCATCGTACTGACAGAACAACATAGCCTCTCATCGTACTGACAGAACAACATAGCCTCTCTCATCGTATTGACGGAACAACATAGCCTCTCATCGTACTGACAGAACAACATAGCCTCTCATCGTACTGACAGAACAACATAGCCTCTCATCGTACTGACAGAACAACATAGCATCTGTCACTGTATTTTTGTATGAAATAATTAGGCGTGACTATTGTGGATATTGTAAAACATGTAGAATTGATATTTTCCAGGGAGTCCAACGTATTTGGTTTATTTGTTAAAGCGACTTTACTTTTTCTTTAAGGGTCAACACATGACTACCAAGTGATCGCTACTGATTACAAATCCTTCTCCTTGGTGTACGCATGCTCCAACTATGTTTTCTTCCGGTCAGGTGAGTCGATTGTCATAATACATGATCGATTTGTTTGGTGTGTCGAGAGCACTTCGATAAATAAAAAGCTTACTTCTAAAAACCCAAATTGTAGGATTCTCTGTTTCAGAGAGGGATATGGTTGTTCTCGATAAACTAAACTGTAGGATTTTCGGTCTCAGAGAAAGTATGGTTGGTTATCAACTGTAAGTTGTAGGATTCTTTATTTCATAGACGATATGGTTGTTCATAAGCTAAACTGTTGTATTTTCTGAAACGAAACTGTAGGATTTTCTGTTTCAGAGAGGGTGTGTCTATTTATAAACTATAATGTGGAGTTTTCTGTTTCAGAGAGGGTGTGACTATTTATAAACTATAATGTGGAATTTTCTGTTTCAGAGAGGGTGATGTTGTTTATAAACTTTAATGTGGAATTTTCTGTTTCAGAGAGGGTGTGGTTGTCTATAAACTATAATGCGGAATTTTCTGTTTCAGAGAGGGTGTGGTTGTTTACAAACTATAATGTGGATTTTTCTGTTTCAGAGAGGGTGAGGTTGTTTATAAACTATAATGTGGATTTTTCTGTTTCAGAGAGGGTGTGGTTGTTTATTAACTATAATGTGGATTTTTCTGTTTCAGAGAGGGTGTGGCTATTTATAAACTATAATGTGGAGTTTTCTGTTTCAGAGAGGGTGTGACTATTTATAAACTATAATGTGGAATTTTCTGTTTCAGAGACGGTGTGGTTGTTTACAAACTATAATGTGGAATTTTCTGTTTCAGAGAGGGTGTGGTTGTCTATAAACTATAATGTGGAATTTTCTGTTTCAGAGAGGGTGTGGTTGTCTATAAACTATAATGTGGAATTTTCTGTTTCAGAGAGGGTGTGGTTGTTGACAAGACAGCCAAGACAAATAAATGCCAAGACCAAGAAACGAGCGTACAAAATCCTGCGTACCTACGGGATGGATAGTGAACCTCTCACTACCACGTGGGGTGATCAGTGTCAATAAGACACACAAGGTCAGGGTCAATATTAAAGACGACGATTAGTTATACAGGATTATAATCAAAGCCAGTGATTTTCCGTCTTCGAGGATGGAATGTTGATTGTACATGATTTTCTGTATGTTGCCGTCCTCACCTTAACATTCTGTGTGTGTCAGTGTGGGTGACGACCACATCGTGATTACAAAGAAATAATAAAAAAAAATAGAATGATATGTTGATTATGTTATTATTGTTACATTGACGAGGTAATGATTCGTTAAACGCAATATCTGGTAGTTATACTGAAGGTGTAATAGTTTGTTTGACACACTAGTTATACTGAAGGTGTAATAGTTTGTGTGACACACTAGTTATACTGTAGGTGTAATAGTTTGTTTGACACACTAGTTATATTGTAGGTGTAATAGTTTGTGTGACACACTAGTTATATTGTAGGTGTAATAGTTTGTTTGACACACTAGTTATACTGAAGGTGTAATAGTTTGTTTGACACACTAGTTATATTGTAGGTGTAATAGTTTGTGTGACACACTAGTTATATTGTAGGTGTAATAGTTTGACACACTAGTTATATTGTAGGTGTAATAGTTTGTTTGACACACTAGTTATATTGAATGTGTAATAGTTTGTTTGACACACTAGTTATATTGTAGGTGTAATAGTTTGACACACTAGTTATATTGTAGGTGTAATAGTTTGTGTGACACACTAGTTATATTGTAGGTGTAATAGTTTGTTTGACACACTAGTTATATTGTAGGTGTAATAGTTTGTGTGACACATTAGTTATATTGTAGGTGTAATAGTTTGTTTGACACACTAGTTATATTGTAGGTGTAATAGTTTGTTTGACACACTAGTTATATTGTAGGTGTAATAGTTTGACACACTAGTTATATTGTAGGTGTAATAGTTTGACACACTAGTTATATTGTAGGTGTAATAGTTTGTTTGACACACTAGTTATATTGTAGGTGTAATAGTTTGTTTGACACACTAGTTATATTGTAGGTGTAATAGTTTGACACACTAGTTATATTGTAGGTGTAATAGTTTGACACACTAGTTATATTGTAGGTGTAATAGTTTGTTTGACACACTAGTTATATTGTAGGTGTAATAGTTTGTTTGACACACTAGTTATATTGTAGGTGTAATAGTTTGTTTGACACACTAGTTATATTGTAGGTGTAATAGTTTGACACACTAGTTATATTGTAGGTGTAATAGTTTGTTTGACACACTAGTTATATTGTAGGTGTAATAGTTTGTTTGACACACTAGTTATATTGTAGGTGTAATAGTTTGTTTGACACACTAGTTATATTGTAGGTGTAATAGTTTGTGTGACACACTAGTTATATTGTAGGTGTAATAGTTTGTGTGACACACTAGTTATATTGTAGGTGTAATAGTTTGTGTGACACACTAGTTATATTGTAGGTGTAATAGTTTGACACACTAGTTATATTGTAGGTGTAATAGTTTGTGACACACTAGTTATATTGTAGGTGTAATAGTTTGACACACTAGTTATATTGTAGGTGTAATAGTTTGACACACTAGTTATATTGTAGGTGTAATAGTTTGTTTGACACACTAGTTATATTGTAGGTGTAATAGTTTGTGTGACACACTAGTTATATTGTAGGTGTAATAGTTAGATTGACACACTAGTTATATTGTAGGTGTAATAGTTTGACACACTAGTTATATTGTAGGTGTAATAGTTTGTGTGACACACTAGTTATATTGTAGGTGTAATAGTTTGTTGACACACTAGTTAATTGTAGGTGTAATTAGATTGACACACTAGTTATATTGTAGGTGTAATAGTTTGACACACTAGTTATATTGTAGGTGTAATAGTTTGTGTGACACACTAGTTATATTGTAGGTGTAATAGTTAGTTGACACACTAGTTATATTGTAGGTGTAATAGTTTGACACACTAGTTATATTGTAGGTGTAATAGTTTGACACACTAGTTATATTGTAGGTGTAATAGTTTGTTTGACACACTAGTTATATTGTAGGTGTAATAGTTTGACACACTAGTTATATTGTAGGTGTAATAGTTTGACACACTAGTTATATTGTAGGTGTAATAGTTTGACACACTAGTTATATTGTAGGTGTAATAGTTTGACACACTAGTTATATTGTAGGTGTAATAGTTTGTGTGACACACTAGTTATATTGTAGGTGTAATAGTTTGTGTGACACACTAGTTATATTGTAGGTGTAATAGTTTGTTTGACACACTAGTTATATTGTAGGTGTAATAGTTTGACACACTAGTTATATTGTAGGTGTAATAGTTTGTTTGACACACTAGTTATATTGTAGGTGTAATAGTTTGTGTGACACACTAGTTATATTGTAGGTGTAATAGTTTGACACACTAGTTATATTGTAGGTGTAATAGTTTGTGTGACACACTAGTTATATTGTAGGTGTAATAGTTTGACACACTAGTTATATTGTAGGTGTAATAGTTGTTTGACACACTAGTTATATTGTAGGTGTAATAGTCTGTTTGACACACTAGTTATATTGTAGGTGTAATAGTTTGACACACTAGTTATATTGTAGGTGTAATAGTTTGACACACTAGTTATATTGTAGGTGTAATAGTTTGTTTGACACACTAGTTATATTGTAGGTGTAATAGTTTTATGTGACACACTAGTTATATTGTAGGTGTAATAGTTTGACACACTAGTTATATTGTAGGTTTAATAGTTGTTGACACACTAGTTATATTGTAGGTGTAATAGTTTGACACACTAGTTATATTGTAGGTGTAATAGTTTGACACACTAGTTATATTGTAGGTGTAATAGTTTGACACACTAGTTATATTGTAGGTGTAATAGTTTGACACACTAGTTATATTGTAGGTGTAATAGTTTGACACACTAGTTATATTGTAGGTGTAATAGTTTGACACACTAGTTATATTGTAGGTGTAATAGTTGTTGACACACTAGTTATATTGTAGGTGTTATAGTTTGACACACTAGTTATATTGTAGGTGTAATAGTTGTTTGACACACTAGTTATATTGTAGGTGTAATAGTTTGGACACACTAGTTATATTGTAGGTGTGAACTAGTATATGTAGTTAGTTGACACACTAGTTTATATTGTAGGTGTAATAGTTTGTTGACACACTAGTTATATTGTAGGTGTAATAGTTTGACACACTAGTTATATTGTAGTGTATAGTTTGTTTGGACACACTAGTTATATTGTAGGTGTAATAGTTTGACACACTAGTTATATTGTAGGTGTAATAGTTGACACACTAGTTATATTGTAGGTGTAATAGTTTTGACACCCTAGTTATATTGTAGGTGTAATAGTTTGACACACTAGTTATATTGTAGGTGTAATAGTTTGACACACTAGTTATATTGTAGGTGTAATAGTTTGACACACTAGTTATATTGTAGGTGTAATAGTTTGACACACTAGTTATATTGTAGGTGTAATAGTTTGACACACTAGTTATATTGTAGGTGTAATAGTTTGTGTGACACACTAGTTATATTGTAGGTGTAATAGTTTGTGTGACACACTAGTTATATTGTAGGTGTAAAAGTTTGACACACTAGTTATATTGTAGGTGTAATAGTTTGACACCCTAGTTATATTGTAGGTGTAATAGTTTGACACACTAGTTATATTGTAGGTGTAATAGTTTGTGTGACACACTAGTTATATTGTAGGTGTAATAGTTTGACACACTAGTTATATTGTAGGTGTAATAGTTTGTTTGACACACTAGTTATATTGTAGGTGTAATAGTTTGACACACTAGTTATATTGTAGGTGTAATAGTTTTGACACACTAGTTATATTGTAGGTGTAATAGTTGTTTGACACACTAGTTATATTGTAGGTGTAATAGTTTGTTGACACACTAGTTATATTGTAGGTGTAATAGTTTGACACACTAGTTATATTGTAGGTGTAATAGTTTGTTTGACACACTAGTTATATTGTAGGTGTAATAGTTTGACACACTAGTTATATTGTAGGTGTAATAGTTTGACACACTAGTTATATTGTAGGTGTAATAGTTTTGACACACTAGTTATATTGTAGGTGTAATAGTCTGTTTGACACACTAGTTATATTGTAGGTGTAATAGTTTGACACACTAGTTATATTGTAGGTGTAATAGTTTGACACACTAGTTATATTGTAGGTGTAATAGTATGTTTGACACACTAGTTATATGTAGGTGTATAGTTTGACACACTAGTTATATTGTAGGTGTAATAGTTTGACACACTAGTTATATTGTAGGTGTATAGTTGTTTGACACACTAGTTATATTGTAGGTGTAATAGTTTGACACACTAGTTATATTGTAGGTGTATAGTTTGTTGACACACTAGTTATATTGTAGGTGTAATAGTTTTGACACACTAGTTATATTGTAGGTGTAATAGTTTTGACACACTAGTTATATTGTAGGTGTAATAGTTTGTTGACACACTAGTTATATTGTAGGTGTAATAGTTGTTTGACACACTAGTTATATTGTAGGTGTAATAGTTTGACACACTAGTTATATTGTAGGTGTAATAGTTTGACACACTAGTTATATTGTAGGTGTAATAGTTGTGACACACTAGTTATATTGTAGGTGTAATAGTTTGTTGACACACTAGTTATATTGTAGGTGTAATATTTGTTTGACACACTAGTTATATTGTAGGTGTAATAGTTTGTTTGACACACTAGTTATATTGTAGGTGTAATAGTTTGTTTGACACACTAGTTATATTGTAGGTGTAATAGTTTGTTTGACACACTAGTTATATTGTAGGTGTAATAGTTTGACACACTAGTTATATTGTAGGTGTAATAGTTTGTTTGACACACTAGTTATATTGTAGGTGTAATAGTTTGTTTGACACACTAGTTATATTGTAGGTGTAATAGTTTGACACACTAGTTATATTGTAGGTGTAATAGTTTGACACACTAGTTATATTGTAGGTGTAATAGTTTGACACACTAGTTATATTGTAGGTGTAATAGTTTTGACACACTAGTTATATTGTAGGTGTAATAGTTTGACACACTAGTTATATTGTAGGTGTAATAGTTTGACACACTAGTTATATTGTAGGTGTAATAGTTTGTTTGACACACTAGTTATATTGTAGGTGTAATAGTTTGACACACTAGTTATATTGTAGGTGTAATAGTTTGTTTGACACACTAGTTATATTGTAGGTGTAATAGTTTGTTTGACACACTAGTTATATTGTAGGTGTAATAGTTTGACACACTAGTTATATTGTAGGTGTAATAGTTTGTTTGACACACTAGTTATATTGTAGGTGTAATAGTTTGTGTGACACACTAGTTATATTGTAGGTGTAATAGTTTGACACACTAGTTATATTGTAGGTGTAATAGTTTGACACACTAGTTATATTGTAGGTGTTTGACACACTAGTTATATTGTAGGTGTAATAGTTTGACACACTAGTTATATTGTAGGTGTAATAGTTTGACACACTAGTTATATTGTAGGTGTAATAGTTTGTTTGACACACTAGTTATATTGTAGGTGTAATAGTTTGTGTGACACACTAGTTATATTGTAGGTGTAATAGTTTGTTTGACACACTAGTTATATTGTAGGTGTAATAGTTTGACACACTAGTTATATTGTAGGTGTAATAGTCTGTTTGACACGCTAGTTATATTGTAGGTGTAATAGTCTGACACACTAGTTATATTGTAGGTGTAATAGTTTGTTTGACACACTAGTTATATTGTAGGTGTAATAGTTTGTTTGACACACTAGTTATATTGTAGGTGTAATAGTTTGTGTGACACACTAGTTATATTGTAGGTGTAATAGTTTGTTTGACACACTAGTTATATTGTAGGTGTAATAGTTTGTTTGACACACTAGTTATATTGTAGGTGTAATAGTTTGTTTGACACACTAGTTATATTGTAGGTGTAATAGTTTGACACACTAGTTATATTGTAGGTGTAATAGTTTGACACACTAGTTATATTGTAGGTGTAATAGTTTGACACACTAGTTATATTGTAGGTGTAATAGTTTGTTTGACACACTAGTTATATTGTAGGTGTAATAGTTTGACACACTAGTTATGTTGTAGGTGTAATAGTTGTTGACACACTAGTTATATTGTAGGTGTAATAGTTGTTTGACACACTAGTTATATTGTAGGTGTAATAGTTTGTTGACACACTAGTTATATTGTAGGTGTAATAGTTTGTTTGACACACTAGTTATTTTGTAGGTGTAATTGTTTGACACACTAGTTATATTGTAGGTGTAATAGTTGTTTGACACACTAGTTATATTGTAGGTGTAATAGTTTGACACACTAGTTATATTGTAGGTGTAATAGTTTGTTTGACACACTAGTTATATTGTAGGTGTAATAGTTTGACACACTAGTTATATTGTAGGTGTAATAGTTTGACACACTAGTTATATTGTAGGTGTAATAGTCTGTTTGACACACTAGTTATATTGTAGGTGTAATAGTTTGACACACTAGTTATATTGTAGGTGTAATAGTTTGACACACTAGTTATATTGTAGGTGTAATAGTTTGACACACTAGTTATATTGTAGGTGTAATAGTTTGACACACTAGTTATATTGTAGGTGTAATAGTTTGACACACTAGTTATATTGTAGGTGTAAGTTTGACACACTTTATTGTAGGTTTTTTTTGTTTGACACCTTTATATTTTTTGGGGGGATATTTACACCGTTTTTTTGTGGGGGTAATGTTTGACCCTAGTTTTTTGGGGTTTTTTGACCCTATTATATTTTTGTTAATAGTTTTTTTTGCACCTAGTTTTTTGGTGTATAGTTTGCACACTAGTTAATTTTTAGGGGTAATGTTTTTTGACCCTGTTTTTATTGGGGGAAATTTTTTTGACCCTATTTTTTTTTAGGTTAAAAGTTTGACACCTAGATTTGTGGTGTAATAGTTTGACACACATTATATTGTAGGGGTAAATTGTTTGACCCTTTATTTGTAGGGGGTAAAAGTGACACCTAGTTTTTATTTTAGGTGTAATTTGTTTGACAACATTTATTGTAGGGTAAATTTTTTTTGACACTTTGTTTTTAAATTTTAGGGGTAAAAGTTGGACACCCTATTAATGTAGGTGTAAAAGGTTTTACACACTAGTTATATTGTAGGTGTAATAGTTGTTGACACACTAGTTATATTGTAGGTGTAATAGTTGTTTGACACACTAGTTATATTGTAGGTGTAATAGTTTGACACACTAGTTATATTGTAGGTGTAATAGTTTGACACACTAGTTATATTGTAGGTGTAATAGTTTGTGTGACACACTAGTTATATTGTAGGTGTAATAGTTTGACACACTAGTTATATTGTAGGTGTAATAGTTTGACACACTAGTTATATTGTAGGTGTAATAGTTTGTGTGACACACTAGTTATATTGTAGGTGTAATAGTTTGTTGACACACTAGTTATATTGTAGGTGTAATAGTTTGTGTGACACACTAGTTATATTATAGGTGTAATAGTTTGACACACTAGTTATATTGTAGGTGTTATAGTTTGCGTGACACACTAGTTATATTGTAGGTGTAATAGTTTGACACACTAGTTATATTGTAGGTGTTATAGTTGTGACACACTAGTTATATTGTAGGTGTAATAGTTTGACACACTAGTTATATTGTAGGTGTAATAGTTTGACACACTAGTTATATTGTAGGTGTAATAGTTTGTTTGACACACTAGTTATATTGTAGGTGTAATAGTTTGACACACTAGTTATATTGTAGGTGTAATAGTTGTTTGACACACTAGTTATATTGTAGGTGTAATAGTTTGTTTGACACACTAGTTATATTGTAGGTGTAATAGTTTGACACACTAGTTATATTGTAGGTGTAATAGTTTGTTTGACACACTAGTTATATTGTAGGTGTAATAGTTTGACACACTAGTTATATTGTAGGTGTAATAGTTTGACACACTAGTTATATTGTAGGTGTAATAGTTTGACACACTAGTTATATTGTAGGTGTAATAGTTGTTGACACACTAGTTATATTGTAGGTGTAATAGTTTGACACACTAGTTATATTGTAGGTGTAATAGTTTGACACACTAGTTATATTGTAGGTGTAATAGTTGTTGACACACTAGTTATATTGTAGGTGTAATAGTTTGACACACTAGTTATATTGTAGGTGTAATAGTTTGACACACTAGTTATATTGTAGGTGTAATAGTTTGACACACTAGTTATATTGTAGGTGTAATAGTTTGTTTGACACACTAGTTATATTGTAGGTGTAATAGTTTGACACACTAGTTATATTGTAGGTGTAATAGTTTGACACACTAGTTATATTGTAGGTGTAATAGTTTGACACACTAGTTATATTGTAGGTGTAATAGTTTGACACACTAGTTATATTGTAGGTGTAATAGTTTGACACACTAGTTATATTGTAGGTGTAATAGTTTGACACACTAGTTATATTGTAGGTGTAATAGTTTGACACACTAGTTATATTGTAGGTGTAATAGTTTGACACACTAGTTATATTGTAGGTGTAATAGTTTGACACACTAGTTATATTGTAGGTGTAATAGTTTGACACACTAGTTATATTGTAGGTGTAATAGTTTGACACACTAGTTATATTGTAGGTGTAATAGTTTGACACACTAGTTATATTGTAGGTGTAATAGTTTGACACACTAGTTATATTGTAGGTGTAATAGTTTGACACACTAGTTATATTGTAGGTGTAATAGTTTGACACACTAGTTATATTGTAGGTGTAATAGTTTGACACACTAGTTATATTGTAGGTGTAATAGTTTGACACACTAGTTATATTGTAGGTGTAATAGTTTGACACACTAGTTATATTGTAGGTGTAATAGTTTGTTTGACACACTAGTTATATTGTAGGTGTAATAGTTTCGACACACTAGTTATATTGTAGGTGTAATAGTTTGTTTGACACACTAGTTATATTGTAGGTGTAATAGTTTGTTGACACACTAGTTATATTGTAGGTGTAATAGTTTTGACACACTAGTTATATTGTAGGTGTAATAGTTTGACACACTAGTTATATTGTAGGTGTAATAGTTTGACACACTAGTTATATTGTAGGTGTAATAGTTTGACACACTAGTTATATTGTAGGTGTAATAGTGTTGACACACTAGTTATATTGTAGGTGTAATAGGTGTTTGACACACTAGTTATATTGTAGGTGTAATAGTTTGTTGACACACTAGTTATATTGTAGGTGTAATAGTTTGACACACTAGTTATATTGTAGGTGTATATAGTGTGTGACACACTAGTTATATTGTAGGTGTAATAGTTTGTGTGACACACTAGTTATATTGTAGGTGTAATAGTTTGACACACTAGTTATATTGTAGGTGTAATAGTTTGACACACTAGTTATATTGTAGGTGTAATAGTTTGACACACTAGTTATATTGTAGGTGTAATAGTTTGTGTGACACACTAGTTATATTGTAGGTGTAATTAGTTTGTTGACACACTAGTTATATTGTAGGTGTAATAGTTTGACACACTAGTTATATTGTAGGTGTAATAGTTGTTTGACACACTAGTTATATTGTAGGTGTAATAGTTTGTTCGACACACTAGTTATATTGTAGGTGTAATAGTTTGACACACTAGTTATATTGTAGGTGTAATAGTTTGACACACTAGTTATATTGTAGGTGTAATAGTTTGTGTGACACACTAGTTATATTGTAGGTGTAATAGTTTGACACACTAGTTATATTGTAGGTGTAATAGTTTGACACACTAGTTATATTGTAGGTGTAATAGTCTGTTTGACACACTAGTTATATTGTAGGTGTAATAGTCTAACACACTAGTTATATTTTAGGTGTAATAGTTTGACACACTAGTTATATTGTAGGTGTAATAGTGTGTGACACACTAGTTATATTGTAGGTGTAATAGTTTGTGTGACACACTAGTTATATTGTAGGTGTAATAGTTTGTGTGACACACTAGTTATATTGTAGGTGTAATAGTTTGACACACTAGTTATATTGTAGGTGTAATAGTTTGTTTGACACACTAGTTATATTGTAGGTGTAATAGTTTGACACACTAGTTATATTGTAGGTGTAATAGTTTGTGACACACTAGTTATATTGTAGGTGTAATAGTTTGTTTGACACACTAGTTATATTGTAGGTGTAATAGTTTGACACACTAGTTATATTGTAGGTGTAATAGTTTGACACACTAGTTATATTGTAGGGTAAAAAAGTTTTTGACACCTAGTTTTTGTAGGTGTAATAGTTTTTGACCCTATTATATTTAGGTTAAAATTTTTTACCACTAGTTATTTTAGGTGTAATATTTGACCACTATTTATGTGGTTTTAAAAGTTTTTACCACTAGTTTATTGTGGGGTAATAGGTTTGACCCTTTTTAGGGGGTAATTTTAAACTAGTTTAAGGGGAAATTTTTTAAAAACTTTTTTTTGTATTGTTTTCCCATTTTTTGGGTTTTTTTGCCCATGAAATTTTGGGTTTAAAGTTTCCCTTTAATTTTGGGGTTTGTTTTTTGAAAAAATTTATTTTTAATGGTTTTCAACTGTTTTTTTAGTGAAAGTTTTTCCCCTTTTCTTGGGGAATGGTTTTTTCACCCATTATTGTATTATTTTAAAACGTTTTATAATTGTAGGTGAAAGTTTACAAAATTAGTTATATTGTAGGGAATAGTTTTTTGGGCCCTGTTTCAGGTAAATTTTTTTGATTTAGTACCTAGTTTAGTGTCATTGACACTTATCTGTATCTGACATTTTCCGATTCACTCTGTCTGTTTCACTTGCGGAATTGCAAATAGCAATAATAGTTCGTCATTCAATGTGTTCCTGTCTTTTAGAATAAAAAACTGATTGTGATTTCCATGGTAACGAACTGTTTTCAGTGACCAGTGGTCTCCGGGGATGCATTTCTGGCGGGATCGATATCATTCCGATTATTGGTAATGATAAAACAGATTTACGATGATCAACTCTGTAAAGCCTGAAGCAGTTATCACAAACTTAGTGTATATTGATTTACACTAGTAAGTAGTTTGGCCTTTGTGTTCAGGTCAATTCAACCAGACGAAGTTCCAGGTCTTTATTAACAGCTAAGAGTCATGTCATGAAGATTAATGCCATCGCTAACAACGAAATACCCTAGATAATACTAATTACTCTCACAAACCTAACACCGCAATACCCTACATAATACTAATTACTCTCACAAACCTAACACAATACCCTACATAATACTTATTACTCTCACAAACCTAACACAATACCCTACATAATACTTTTTACACTCACAAACCTTAAACATTCCTACACCTGTAAATACTACTTACTTAATACACTCACAAACCTAAACAATTCCTACACCGGTAAATACTACTTAATACACTCACAAACCGGCTTACACTAGCAAGCTATACATACTAATTACACTCACAAACCTATAAATGTTACACCAACACATACTAATACTTGTTACACTCACAAACCTAATATATTGTTTAAAATGACATACTTATACACTGCTTACACTTACAGACTATACATACTAAATACACTCACATACCTATACACTGCTTACACTTACAGACTATACATACTAAATACACTCACATACCTATACACTGCTTACACTTACAGACTATACATACTAAATACACTCACATACCTATACACTGCTTACACTTACAGACTATACATACTAATTACACTCACATACTTATACACTGCTTACACTTACAGACTATACATACTAATTACACTCACTTACCTATACACCGCTTACACTTACAGACTATACATACTAAATACACTTACATACCTATACACTGCTTACACTTACAGACTATACATACTAAATACACTCACATACATATACACTGCTTACACTTACAGACTATACATACTAAATACACTCACATACCTATACACTGCTTACACTTACAGACTATACATACTAATTACACTCACTTACCTATACACTGCTTACACTTACAGACTATACATACTAATTACACTTACATACCTATACACTGCTTACACTTACAGACTATACATACTAAATACACTCACATACCTATACACTGCTTACACTTACAGACTATACATACTAATTACACTCACATACCTATACACTGCTTACACTTACAGACTATACATACTAATTACACTTACATACCTATACACTGCTTACACTTACAGACTATACATACTAATTACATTTACTTATCTATACACTGCTTACACTTACAGACTATACATACTAAATACACCCACATACCTATACACTGCTTACACTTACAGACTATACATACTAATTACACTCACATACCTATACACTGCTTACACTTACAGACTATACATACTAATTACACTCACATACATTTGTACCTATACACTGCTTACACTTACAGACTATACATACTAATTACACTCACTTACCTATACACTGCTTACACTTACAGACTATACATACTAATTACACTCACATACCTATACACTGCTTACACTTACAGACTATACATACTAATTACACTCACATACCTATACACTGCTTACACTTACAGACTATACATACTAATTACACTCACACACCTATACACTGCTTACACTTACAGACTATACATACTAATTACATTTACTTATCTATACACTGCTTACACTTACAGACTATACATACTAAATACACCCACATACCTATACACTGCTTACACTTACAGACTATACATACTAATTACACTCACATACCTATATACTGCTTACACTTACAGACTATACATACTAATTACACCCACATACCTATACACTGCTTACACTTACAGACTATACATACTAATTACACTCACATACCTATACACTGCTTACACTTACAGACTATACATACTAATACACTCACATACCTATACACTGCTTACACTTACAGACTATACATACTAATTACACTCACATACCTATACACTGCTTACACTTACAGACTATACATACTAATTACACTCACATACCTATACACTGCTTACACTTACAGACTATACATACTAATTACACTCACATACCTATACACTGCTTACACTTACAGACTATACATACTAATTACACTCACATACCTATACACTGCTTACACTTACAGACTATACATACTAATTACACTCACATACCTATACACTGCTTACACTTACAGACTATACATACTAAATACACTCACATACCTATACACTGCTTACACTTACAGACTATACATACTAAATACACTCACATACCTATACACTGCTTACACTTACAGACTATACATACTAAATACACTCACATACCTATACACTGCTTACACTTACAGACTATACATACTAAATACACTCACATACCTATACACTGCTTACACTTACAGACTATACATACTAATACACTCACATACCTATACACTGCTTACACTTACAGACTATACATACTACATACACTCACATACCTATACACTGCTTACACTTACAGACTATACATACTAATTACACTCACATACCTATACACTGCTTACACTTACAGACTATACATACTAATTACACTTACATACCTATACACTGCTTACACTTACAGACTATACATACTAATTACACTCACATACCTATACACTGCTTACACTTACAGACTATACATACTAATTACACTCACATACCTATACACTGCTTACACTTACAGACTATACATACTAATTACACTCACATACCTATACACTGCTTACACTTACAGACTATACATACTAATTACACTCACATACCTATACACTGCTTACACTTACAGACTATACATACTAAATACACTCACATACCTATACACTGCTTACACTTACAGACTATACATACTAATTACACTCACATACCTATACACTGCTTACACTTACAGACTATACATACTAATTACACTCACATACCTATACACTGCTTACACTTACAGACTATACATACTAATTACACTCACATACCTATACACTGCTTACACTTACAGACTATACATACTAATTACACTCACATACCTATACACTGCTTACACTTACAGACTATACATACTAATTACACTCACATACCTATACACTGCTTACACTTACAGACTATACATACTAATTACACTCACATACCTATACACTGCTTACACTTACAGACTATACATACTAATTACACTCACATACCTATATACTGCTTACACTTACAGACTATACATACTAATTACACTCACATACCTATACACTGCTTACACTTACAGACTATACATACTAATTACACTCACATACCTATACACTGCTTACACTTACAGACTATACATACTAATTACACTCACATACCTATACACTGCTTACACTTACAGACTATACATACTAATTACACTCACATACCTATACACTGCTTACACTTACAGACTATACATACTAAATACACTCACATACCTATATACTGCTTACACTTACAGACTATACATACTAATTACACTCACTTACCTATACTACTGCTTACACTTACAGACTATACATACTAAATTACACTCACATACCTATACACTGCTTACACTTACAGACTATACATACTAATACACTTACATACCTACTACACTGCTACACTTACAGAACTATACATACTAAATACACTCACATACCTATACACTGCTTACACTTACAGACTATACATACTAAATACACCCACATACCTATATACTGCTTACACTTACAGACTATACATACTAATTACTCTCACATACCTATACACTGCTTACACTTACAGACTATACATACTAATACACTACATACCTATACACTGCTTACACTTACAGACTATACATACTAAATACACTCACTTACCTATACACTGCTTACACTTACAGACTATACATACTAATTACACTCACTTACCTATACACTGCTTACACTTACAGACTATACATACTAATTACACTCACATACCTATACACTGCTTACACTTACAGACTATACATACTAATTACATTTACATACCTACAAACTACTTACACACTACCAAAGTATGTATACTAATTAAACCCACAGACATCAATGTTGTTCAGACTCACAAACCACCAATATGCTTACAATCAATAAACATTAATACTGACAAACCCTACATACATTTAACACAAACAAACCTACATATCATTAATACTGACAAGCCCTACATATCTTTAACACAAACAAATCTACATACCATTAATACTGACAAATCATATATAATGTTAACACTAACAAACCCTATATGCTATATGTACTTGTTTTTTCATGTCATGTTGTCGTTTTGCAGGTTTAGTTAGAATTTCGATTTTGATGAAGATTTTGGTAATCCCTTTTGCTTCATTGATGACTGTATAGTACATTTCTGAAGTGACCTGCATTTGTCCGATACCGTATGGCCATGTCGTAGTTCACCTCCGATACCGTGTGACCATGTAATAGTCCACCCCCGATACCGTGTGACCATGTAATAGTTCATCTCCGATACCGTGTGACCATGTAATAGTCCACCCCCGATACCGTGTGACCATGTAGTAGTCCACCTCCGATACCGTGTGCCCATGTAATAGTCCACCTCCGATACCATGTGATCATGTAATAGTTCATCTCCGATACCGTGTGACCATGTAATAGTCCACCTCTGATACCATGTGACCATGTAATAGTCCACCTCCGATACCGTGTGACCATGTAATAGTCCACCTCCGATACCGTGTGACCATGCAATAGTCCACCCCCGATACCGTGTGACCATGTAATAGTCCAACCCCGATACCGTGTGACCATGTAATAGTCCACCCCCGATACCGTGTGACCATGTTATAGTTCACCTCCGATACCGTGTGACCATGTAATAGTTCATCTCCGATACCGTGTGACCATGTAATAGTTCATCTCCGATACCGTGTGACCATGTAATAGTCCACCTCCGATACCGTGTGACCATGTAATAGTCCATCTCCGATACCATGTGACCATGTAATAGTCCACCCCCGATACCGTGTGACCATGCAATAGTCCACCCCCGATACCGTGTGACCATGTAATAGTCCATCTCCGATACCGTGTGACCATGTAATAGTCCACCCCCGATACCGTGTGACCATGTTATAGTTCACCTCCGATACCGTGTGACCATGTAATAGTCCACCCCCGATACCGTATGGCCATGTAGTAGTCCACCTCCGATACCGTGTGACCATGTTATAGTTCACCTCCGATACCGTGTTACCATGCAATAGTCCACCCCCGATACCGTGTGACCATGTAATAGTCCATCTTCGATACCGTGTGACCATGTAATAGTCCACCCCCGATACCGTGTGACCATGTTATAGTTCACCTCCGATACCGTGTGACCATGTAATAGTCCACCCCCGATACCGTATGGCCATGTAGTAGTCCACCTCCGATACCGTGTGACCATGTTATAGTTCACCTCCGATACCGTGTGACCAAGTAATAGTCCACCTCCGATACCGTATGGCCATGTAGTAGTCCACCTCCGATACCGTATGGCCATGTAATAGTCCACCTCCGATACCATGTGATCATGTAATAGTTCATCTCCGATACCGTGTGACCATGTAATAGTCCACCTCCGATACCGTGTGACCATGTAATAGTCCACCCCCGATACCGTGTGACCATGTAATAGTCCACCTCCGATACCGTGTGACCATGTAATAGTCCACCTCCGATACCGTGTGACCATGTAATAGTCCACCTTCGATACCGTGTGACCATGTAATAGTCCATCTCCGATACCGTGTGACCATGCAATAGTCCACCTCCGATACCGTGTGACCATGTAATAGTCCACCTCCGATACCGTGTGACCATGTAATAGTCCACCTCCGATACCGTGTGACCATGTAATAGTCCACCTCCGATACCGTGTGACCATGTAATAGTCCACCCCCGATACCGTGTGACCATGTAATAGTCCACCCCCGATACCGTGTGACCATGTAATAGTCCAACTCCGATACCGTGTGACCATGTAATAGTCCACCTCCGATATCGTTTGACCATGTTATAGTCCACCTCTTAAACATGTACGTGTATAAGTCAAAAACATACGTGTATTAGTCAAAAACATATACGTGTATCAGTCAAAAACATACGTTTATCAGTCAAAAACATACGTGTATCAGTCAAAAACATATACGTGTATCAGTCAAAAATATACTTGTATAAGTAAAAAATATATACGTGAATAAGTAAAAAACATACGTGTATCAGTCAAAACATATACGTGTATCAATCAAAAACATACGTGTATAAGTCAAAACATATACGTGTATCAGTCAAAAGCATATACGTGTGTAAGTCAAAAATATACGTGTATCAGTCAAAAACATACGTGTAGAAGTCAAAAGCATAAGTGTATAAGTCAAAAACATACGTGTATAAGTCAAAAAAATACGTGTATCAGTCCAAAACATATACGTGTATCAGTCAAAAGCATAAGTGTATCAGTCAAAAACATACGTGTATCACTCAAAAATATACGTGTATAAGTAAAATAACATATACATGTATCAGTCAAAACATACGTGTATCAGTCAAAAACATATATGTATAAGTAAATAAAAGATAATGTGTTGTCAAAAATACATAGGTCAAGTCAAAAATATGATCAGTCAAAAAATAACGTGTGTCAGTGCAAAAGACATATCAGTGTAGTCAGTCAAACCATAGTTGTATCATAAAAATCATCAGTTTGTAAAAACATATACATGTATCAGTCAAACATTGTGTATCAGTCAAATACAGTTTGTATAGAAATACATATGTATACATTGTTGTATAACATCATGTAATGTGTGAAACATATATCAGTTGTGTCATGAAATCATAGTTGGATAGACACATCATCAGTTTGTGTATAGACACATCATCAGTTTGTGTATAGACACATCATCAGTTTGTGTATAGACACATCATCAGTTTGTGTATAGACACATCATCAGTTTGTGTATAGACATGTCATCAGTTTGTGTATAGACACATCATCAGTTTGTGTATAGACACATCATCAGTTTGTGTATAGACACATCATCAGTTTGTGTACTAAGACAATTCATCAGTTTGTGTATAGACACATCATCAGTTTGTGTATGGACACATCATCAGTTTGTGTATGACATATCATAAGTTTGTGTATAGACACTCATCAGTTTGTGTATAGACACATCATCAGTTTGTGTATAGACACATCATCAGTTTGTGTATAGACACATCATCAGTTTGTGTATAGACACATCATCAGTTTGTGTATAGACATATCATCAGTTTGTGTATAGACACATCATCAGTTTGTGTATAGACACATCATCAGTTTGTGTATAGACACATCATCAGTTTGTGTATAGACACATCATCAGTTTGTGTATAGACACATCATCAGTTTGTGTATAGACACATCATCAGTTTGTGTATAGACACATCATCAGTTTGTGTATAGACACATCATCAGTTTGTGTATAGACACATCATCAGTTTGTGTATAGACACATCATCAGTTTTTGAATAGACATATCATGATGTTCTGTATATTCCTATCAAACATTATGTTATATATGTTCACGGTAGCTGATAAGGTGATGCATTGGAAAGTAAACGAACGGTACACGTAGCATGACCTGTACGAGTAATCTCCCTTTCACCACATGTTAGGTCACTGATGAAGTAAACCAATCATTCTCGGGGATTCTCGACCCCTATATTAAAAATAATAACATCAATATGGGCACGTTTAAAGGGTGGAAATGAACCCTTCTATTTATTGGTCTACAGCCCGATTCATTAAATTCTTCGATAAAGTTTGAAACGGTTGTACATATAAGACATTAGGTAGTTTGCAACAAAATTTCTTAAGGGTCATCTATTTAGCAAAATTATATTACACGGGTTAGTTTGAATCTGCGGTTATAGAATATTAACATACTATATTTATTAATCTCGGATTTTAGGATTAGTTTGAATCTGCGGATATAGAAAATTAACATCATACTATATTTATTAATCTCGGATTATAGGGTTAGTTTGAATCTCCGGTTATAGAAATTTTATATTGGCTGAATGTAATATGGATTCATTTCACTCGGAGCAAGGGATGTTTCCAGCTGTTTGTTGACGAGCGTCACTTTGAAACTAGGTCTTCAAAGCGCTTGACTCTGATGGACTTGGTTTAAACAGTATTGTATTACCAAAAATATTTACAATACATTGGGGTCAATATATACAACAATTAAATACCGGGATTTGACAACAAGAGTGCTCTCTTATTTTAAGCCATCTCCCTAAAGTGAATGACTTACAAATGGGCCGTACAAATAAGTTAATCTATTACAAAAGAAGAAAAAAAAAATAAGATCATATAACAAGACCGACTAGAATCGTTATAGTAATATTGATATTTGTAGTTATAAACAGGGAACAAAATTCTTTCATAGAGATACTTATTAGTAGAGAGAGAGAGAGAGAGAGAGAGAGAGAGAGAGAGAGAGAGAGAGAGAGAGAGAGAGAGAGAGAGAGAGAGAGAGAGAGAGAGAGAGAGAGAGAGAGAGTCAAAATACTATGCCTATGGGGAATATAATTAGGCTTTTGACCAGATTAAGTTTAAAATCAAATTTGAAGTTATTCTGTTCAAGAATAAAAATTCTATGGTCATTTTACTACCCCTACCCCTGGCCAGGGGCCAATTTTCACTAACTGAGCAGGGTCACCATGCAAACATTCCTGTTTTGCACACAATGTTGATGGAATAGTTGCAATGAATTTATGACAATAACACACATTCAGCAGACTAACTTGTGTCATATTTTTATTATGCTCTTGAAAAAAATAAAGATGTTATAACATGTTAATTAAGAAAAACTTGAAAATTCAAGATTTAAAAAAGATTTTTGTATATATTAGTGAATAACTTTTTTATTTGATGTCTCAGCCTGTCTAACTTTTTGCATTCTGAAAGACCAGTTTTTAAAGATAATATTTACATAGACACACTTGGGGGTCACGTAGTAGTAATCAGGTAATTAGTGGTCAAGTGGTCAAGGGTCCCCTGGGGGTACACTGTTCTGGAAGTCTACCTCAGAGTATTAAAGAGAGCATAACTTGTACTGGCACCAAGTAATGTGACTGAATTTTCATGTTAAGTAATTCTGGGAAGTTACACAACATCTCACCGTTTAAATATTTGGCATAAATTCAAGTTTTCAATGATTTTTTTGAAATATAAAATGGGATTTTACAATTATTTAAGGAAAAATTTCATTTAAATGCTTAAAATGTGAAGTTAAATTCATTTTTCTAAAATCATTACTTCAATTATATAAAGTGATACTAAAGCTGTACTCAAATATGCAAAGACAATTAATATATTTGCACAAGTATGGAAATTACAGTGAGTTTAATGTGCATAGGTATGCCTCATACTTGACTAATTTTCAGACCCAAATCTGGAGTGGCGTGACGGACAAACTTTGAACCTATTTAAACTCATGAATACTTTAAAACAAAGGTCACAATTGAGCAAATTCCCTTTGTGACAGAGGAAATGTTTAATTATCAATTAAAGTTTCACAAGTCTGATGTAAAATTTCACTGTATATCTACATTATGTGTCCTTCTGAGAGACCATGTCCTTGGACAGGGCAAAATCCTATCATCTGTTTTTGCATGAATACCAAATTTTCAATGATCTGTGTTTAAAATGCCAAAAAACATATTTAAACCATTCGCTTACATAGAACGAAGGAAATAATAAAGGAAAAACCTGTTCTGAGAAAAATGTGTTGAAATATTGTGAATTAGAATGTATACACTATATCACATTGAGTGAAATTCAAATATTTGGGAGGGGGGAACAATATCGTGTTGTTTTCTTTCAAATTTTGAATTAAAATTAATTTTAACCACTACTTTCACAAGATACATACATTACACTTTATGCCCAGCTTATAACAACAGCACCTGCTTTGTTGCATGTAGAAAAGATTTTTGACAGAAAATGTGAAATTTTAGAAGATTTTGTGATTAATTCCAATAATAATCATGATTTTTCAATCACAATTTTACAAAATAATCTACATTTGCTATGTGGCCAGTCATTTAACATGTCAGCACACCATGTACTATTGGAAAATATAGCCCCTGACTTTGTACAGTACATGTAAATAGTGAAATGAGCAAAACTGCGGTTAACAGTATTACGGTTTTTACCCTAAAAGTTATACCAAAATATAGCGCAAAACCGTTTATCTTCATAAAAACTGCTAGTACACATCTGAAACTTTAAAGTAACCTCAAAGCGTATACTAGAAATGTGTAGCAAACACAAATACCAACATGTTTTCTCGACAACCATGTCCAGTGTGATCAGAGACAAGGATCCGCAATAGAAACGATCATCGAAACGAGGTGTATTGGGGGTGTAGTTACTAAAATGAAGCTGTCATTAATTAAAAACTCACAGAAAGTACGTGAAATGTCATCTGCATATAGGTAAAATACACACAACTGCACAGGAAATGTTAAAAGTTCGCGATGTTTCTAATTTAAGGTCCACGCGCGAATTTATGGGGATTCCTCTGATTTCCCATAAATCCAAGCACTTGTGAGTGGTCGCCAAAAGTTGTAAAAATGTGTTATTTTTAGAACAACTGGCAGAAGTCGGCTTAAAGAATTATGTGTAATATTCCCCAACAAACCTCAGAACTGTCATAAATATTCCCCACAGGACGACTTTATACAGAGATAATAACGAATTCCCCACCAACCTAAGAACAGTCACAGCTATTCCCCATAAAAAGGGCATATTAAAAGAGAAACCTAAGTATATATCCTCCATTCAAACAAAGAAAGAGAATATTTAACACACACCCACAAGAATGTTTATATGCTGGAAAAGAACGTCATTATCTTCCTTCGAGCAGTGACCCTGACCTGAACAGTGAGCTGGGAAATCCTAGCTGGGGAACTCCCTCCTGATAGCACCACGCGCATTAATTACTACGCATTCTATTTTAAATAGGAACGCATGTATTTGTTTTCCTAATCTTTAGCTCTAACTTTTCATTCTCGTATCAATAAAGTATCTAATTTAAAACTTAATTCCTCAAATGAATCCACACAAAAATCAGCAAAGTACAACTTTAAGGGAATGGGTTCAGGTGAAACACCACCTCATTGGCCAATAGGTTTATTCTTTTCCCGCCAAAATATAAAATTATCCAAAAATTTCAATTTTTGTCCCGCAGGGTAGAAATTAGAATAGCTAATATCTAGTTTTACGTTTGTAAAACATGGTTTTAATTCTGACAAGTAGATGTCAATTTCATGTTTAATTAATAGCTAAGTCAATGTATTGTGTAGCGTTAAACGTTATCACATCAATCGATGAGGATGAAAACGGCGGAAGAACCACAGCACGCTCATTATTGATTCCAACCGTGATAACAATTAATACCCGTGTTTAAATATGCTGACAAAGTATAGACAATAAAGGACAATGCACGCGAGTGTGTAAGGTGACGTGAGATAGGGGAAATGACACGGGCGTGATATTTAACCAGTGAACTTCTCTGATAATACTAGTGATCAGCAAATGGTAGACACGTATTGACACTGGAACAGTTTATTTGTGAGCGGGCATGATAAACACGACAACTTTGCAATGTTGTCTGTATCATAACTATGTAGTTATGTCGTACTGTGACTGAGGATGATAAACACGACAACTTTACAATGTTGTCTATATCATACCTATGTAGTTATGATAAACACGACAACTTTACAATGTTGTCTATATCATACCTATGTAGTTATGATAAACACGACAACTTTACAATGTTGTCTGTATCATACCTATGGAGTTATGTCGTACTGTGACTGAGGATGATAAACACGACAACTTTACAATGTTGTCTGTATCATACCTATGTAGTTATGATAAATACGACAACTTTACAATGTTGTCTATATCATACCTATGTAGTGATGATAAACACGACAACTTTACAATTTTGTCTATATCATACCTATGTAGTTATGATAAACACGACAACTTTACAATGTTGTCTATATCATACCTATGTAGTTATGATAAACACGACAATTTGACAATGTTGTCTGTATCATACCTATGTAGTTATGTCGTACTGTGACTGAGGATGATAAACACGACAACTTTACGATGTTGTCTATATCAGACCTATGTAGTTATGTCGTACTGTGACTGAGGATGATAAACACGACAACTTTACAATGTTGTCTATATCATACCTATGTAGTTATGATCAACACGACAACTTTACAATGTTGTCTGTATCATACCTATGTAGTTATGATCAATACGACAACTTTACAATGTTGTCTATATCATACCTATGTAGTTATGATAAACACGACAACTTTACAATGTTGTCTATATCATACCTATGTAGTTATGATAAACACGACAACTTTAAAATGTTGTCTATATCATACCTATGTAGTTATGATAAATACGACAACTTTACAATGTTGTCTATATCATACCTATGTAGTTATGATAAACACGACAACTTTACAATGTTGTCTATATCATACCTATGTAGTTATGATAAATACGACAACTTTACAATGTTGTCTATATCATACCTATGTAGTGATGATAAACACGACAACTTTACAATTTTGTCTATATCATACCTATGTAGTTATGATAAACACGACAACTTTACAATGTTGTCTATATCATACCTATGTAGTTATGATAAACACGACAACTTTACAATGTTGTCTATATCATACCTATGTAGTTATGATAAATACGACAACTTTACAATGTTGTCTATATCATACCTATGTAGTGATGATAAACACGACAACTTTACAATTTTGTCTATATCATACCTATGTAGTTATGATAAACACGACAACTTTACAATGTTGTCTATATCATACCTATGTAGTTATGATAAACACGACAACTTTACAATGTTGTCTATATCATACCTATGTAGTTATGATAAATACGACAACTTTACAATGTTGTCTATATCATACCTATGTAGTGATGATAAACACGACAACTTTACAATTTTGTCTATATCATACCTATGTAGTTATGATAAACACGACAACTTTACAATGTTGTCTATATCATACCTATGTAGTTATGATAAACACGGCAACTTTACAATGTTGTCTATATCATACCTATGTAGTTATGTCGTACTGTGACTGAGGATGATAAACACGACAACTTTACAATGTTGTCTGTATCATACCTATGTAGTTATGTCGTACTGTGACTGAGGATGATAAACACGACAACTTTACAAACCTATGTAGTTATGATAAATACGACAACTTTACAATGTTGTCTGTATCATACCTATGTAGTTATGTCGTAATACGACTGAGGATGATAAATACGACAACTTTACAATGTTGTCTATATCATACCTATGTAGTTATGTCGTAATGCGACTGAGGATGATAAACACGACAATTTTACAATGTTGTCTGTATCATACCTATGTAGTTATGATAAACACGACAACTTTACAATGTTGTCTGTATTATACCTATGTAGTTATGTCGTACTGTGACTGAGGATGATAAACAGGACAACTTTACAATATTGTCTATATCAGACCTATGTAGTTATGTCGTACTGTGACTGAGGATGATAAACACGACAACTTTACAATGTTGTCTGTATCATACCTATGTAGTTATGATAAACACGACAACTTTACAATGTTGTCTATATCATACCTATGTAGTTATGATCAACACGACAACTTTACAATGTTGTCTATATCATACCTATGTAGTTATGATAAACACGACAACTTTACAATGTTGTCTATATCATACCTATGTAGTTATGATAAACACGACAACTTTACAATGTTGTCTATATCATACCTATGTAGTTATGTCGTACTGTGACTGAGGATGATAAACACGACAACTTTACAATGTTGTCTGTATCATACCTATGTAGTTATGATAAATACGACAACTTTACAATGTTGTCTATATCATACCTATGTAGTTATGATAAACACGACAACTTTACAATGTTGTCTATATCATACTTATGTAGTTATGATAAATACGACAACTTTACAATTTTGTCTATATCATACCTATGACTAGGAGATACAACTCACAATTATCCTGTTTAATTAACTTCTATATTGACAAGGAGATACAACTCACAATTATCCTGTTTTAGTTCTATATTGACAAGGAGATACAACTCACAATTATCCTGTTTAAATTTTATATTGACTAGGAGATACAACACACAATTATCCTGTTTAAGTTCTATATTGACTAGGATAAACAACTCAAAATTATCCTGTTTTAGTTCTATATTGACAAGGAGATACAACTCACAATTATCCTGTTTAAGTTTTATATTGACTAGGAGATACAACACACAATCATCCTGTTTAAGTTCTATATTGACAAGGAGATACAACTCACAATTATCCTGTTTAAGTTCTATATTGACTAGGAGATACAACTCACAATTATCCTGTTTAAGTTCTATATTGACTAAGAGATACAACTCACAATTATCCTGTTTAAGTTCTATATTGACAAGGAGATACAACTCACAATTATCCTGTTTAAGTTCTATATTAACTAGGAGATACAACTCACAATTATCCTGTTTAATTAAGTTCTATATTGACTAGGAGATACAACACACAATTATCCTGTTTTAGTTATATATTGACAAGGAGATACAACTCACAATTATCATGTTTAAGTTCTATATTGACAAGGAGATACAACTCACAATTATCCTGTTTTAGTTTGATATTGACTAGGAGATACAACTCACAATTATCCTGTTTTAGTTCTATATTGACTAGGAGATACAACTCACAATTATCCTGTTTTAGTTCTATATTGACAAGGAGATACAACTCACAATTATCCTGTTTAAGTTCTATATTGACTAGCAGATACAACTCACAATTATCCTGTTTAAGTTCTATATTGACTAGGAGATACAACTCACAATTATCCTGTTTTAGTTATATATTGACAAGGAGATACAACTCACAATTATCATGTTTAAGTTCTATATTGACTAGGAGATACAACTCACAATTATCCTGTTTAAGTTCTATATTGACTAAGAGATACAACTCACAATTATCCTGTTTAAGTTCTATATTGACAAGGAGATACAACTCACAATTATCCTGTTTTCTATATTGACTAGGAGATACAACTCACAATTATCCTGTTTTAGTTCTATATTAACTAGGAGATACAACACACAATTATCCTGTTTTAGTTATATATTGACAAGGAGATACAACTCACAATTATCCTGTTTAAGTTTTATATTGACAAGTAGATACAACTCACAATTATCCTGTTTAAGTTCTATATTGACTAGGAGATATAATACACAATTCTCCAGTTTTAGCTCTATAATGACTCAGTGATATAATACACAATTCTCAAGTTTTAGCTCTATAATGGCTCAGTGATATAAATAATGGGTCAGTGATATAATACACAATTCTCCAGTTTTAGCTCTATAATGGCTCAGTGATATAAATAATGGCTCAGTGATATAATACACAACTCTCAAGTGTTAGTTCTATAATGGCACAGTGATATACATAATGGCTCAGTGATATAATACACAATTCTCCAGTGTTAGCTCTATAATGACTCAGTGATATAAATAATGGCTCAGTGATATAATAAACAATTCTCTAGTTTTAGCTATATAATGGCTCAGTGATATACATGTAATACACAATTCTCCAGTTTTAGCTCTATAATGAGTCAGTGATATAAATAATGGCTCGGTGATATAATACACAATTCTCAAGTTTTAGCTCTATAATGGCCCAGTGATATAAATAGTGGCTCAGTGATATAATACACAACTCTCCAGTTTTAGCTCTATAATGGCTCAGTGATATAATACACAACTCTCCAGGTTTAGCTCGATAATGGCTCAGTGATATAATACACAACTCTCCAGTTTTAGCTCTATAATGACTCAGTGATATAATACACAATTCTCCAGTTTTAGCTCTATAATGGCTCAGTGATATAAATAATGGCTCAGTGATATAATACACAATTCTACAGTTTTAGCTCTATAATGACTCAGTGATGTAATACACAATTCTCCAGTGTTAGCTATATAATGACTCAGTGATATCAATAATGGCTCAGTGATATAATACACAATTCTCCAGTTTTAGCTCTATAATGGCTCTGTGATATAATACACAATTCTCTAGTTTTAGCTCTATAATGGCTCAGTGATATAATACACAACTCTCCAGGTTTAGCTCGATAATGGCTCAGTGATATAAATAATGGCTCAGTGATATAATACACAATTCTCAAGTTTAAGCTGTATAATGGCTCAGTGATATAATACACAATTCTACAGTTTTAGCTCTATAATGACTCAGTGATATAAATAATGGCTCAGTGATATAAATAATGGCTCAGTGATATAATACACAATTCTCCAGTTTTAGCTCTATAATGACTCAGTGATATAAATAATGGCTCAGTGATATAATACACAACTCTCCTGTTTTAGCTCTATAATTGTGCAGTGATATAATACACACTTCTCCAGTTTTAGCTCTATAATGGCTCAGTGATATAATACACAATTCTCCAGTGTTAGCTCTATAATGACTCAGTGATATAAATAATGGCTCAGTGATATAATAAACAATTCTCTAGTTTTAGCTCTATAATGGCTCAGTGATATACATGTAATACACAATTCTCCAGTTTTAGCTCTATAATGAGTCAGTGATATAAATAATGGCTCAGTGATATAATACACAATTCTCAAGTTTTAGCTCTGTAATGGCTCAGTGATATAAATAATGGCTCAGTGATATAATACACAATTCTCCAGTTTTAGCTCTATAATGGCTCAGTGATATAATACACAATTCTCTAGTTTTAGCTCTATAATGGCTCATTGATATAAATAATGGCTCAGTGATATAATACACAATTCTCCAGTTTTAGCTCTATAATGACTCAGTGATATAAATAATGGCTCAGTGATATAAATAATGGCTCAGTGATATAATACACAATTCTCCAGTGTTAGCTCTATAATGGCTCAGTGATATAAATAATGGCTCAGTGATATAAATAATGGCTCAGTGATATAATACACAATTCTCCAGTTTTAGTTCTATAATGGCTCAGTGATATACATAATGGCTCAGTGATATAATACACAATTCTGCAGTTTTAGCCCTATAATGACTCAGTGATATAAATAATGGCTCAGTGATATAATACACAACTCTCCAGTTTTAGCTCTATAATGGTTCAGTGATATAATACACAATTCTCCAGTTTTAGCTCTATAATGACTCCGTGATATAAATAATGGCTCAGTGATATAATACACCATTCTCCAGTTTTAGCTCTATACTGGCTCAGTGATATAATACACAATTCTCCAGTGTTAGCTCTATAATGGCTCAGTGATATAATACACAATTCTCCAGTTTTAGCTCTATACTGGCTCAGTGATATAATACACAATTCTCCAGTGTTAGCTCTATAATGGCTCAGTGATATAAATAATGGCTCAGTGATATAATACACAATTCTCCAGTTTTAGTTCTATAATGGCTCAGTGATATACATAATGGCTCAGTGATATAATACACAATTCTGCAGTTTTAGCCCTATAATGACTCAGTGATATAAATAATGGCTCAGTGATATAATACACAACTCTCCAGTTTTAGCTCTATAATGGTTCAGTGATATAATACACAATTCTCCAGTTTTAGCTCTATAATGACTCAGTGATATAAATAATGGCTCAGTGATATAATACACCATTCTCCAGTTTTAGCTCTATAATGGCTCAGTGATATAATACACAATTCTCCAGTTTTAGCTCTATAATGGCTCAGTGATATAAATAATGGCTCAGTGATATAATACACAACTCTCTAGTTTTAGCTCTATAATGGCTCAGTGATATAAATAAAGGCTCAGTGATATAAATAATGGCTCAGTGATATAATACACAACTCTCCAGTTTTAGCTCTATAATGGTTTAGTGATATAATACACAATTCGCTAGTTTTAGCTCTATAATGGTTCAGTGATATAATACACAATTCTCCAGTTTTAGCTCTATAATGGCTCAGTGATATAATACACAACTCTCCAGTTTTATCTCTATAATGACTCAGTGATATAATACACAATTCTCCAGGTTAATAAGTTTTATAATCACTTGGTGATATAACATACATTTGTCAAGTTTTATTTCTGTATAAATTGTACGTGCACGATTTCTTACCTATTAGATTGATTCTGATAAGATAAACATGTCTATTAAGAACTCCACAAGAAATACAATATCTGTAAATTTCCATACTATTGACATTAATGGCGATAAGACACTCGACTACATGCATGGGCACCGTGTACTACACGTGCTGGTCGATGCATTTTACGAATCAATAACTGCGATAATTTTTGTCTGGGAAGCGGACTTTCATATGACTGCGGTAGTAGTTGTTTAGCAAAACATTCCACTAGAGCTAGTTGTGTGTTCCGCAATCACAGTCCTGCTGCAGAAGTTTTGAAGAGCTTAACCTGTTGGTAACTTTATAAACCACCGTGGATGTTTAAGTGTTACAGCCTGCTGGTAACGTTATAATCCTCCGTGAATGTTTAAGTGGTACAGCCTGCTGGAAACGTTATAATCCACCGTGGATGTTTAAGTGTTACAGCCTGCTGGCAACGTTATAATCCTCCGTGAATGTTTAAGTGGTACAGCCTGCTGGTAACGTTATAATCCACCGTGGATGTTTAAGTGATACAGCCTGCTGGTAACGTTATGATCCACCGTGGATGTTTAAGTGATGCAGCCTGCTGGTAACGTTATAATCCACCGTGAATGTTTAAGTGGTACAGCCTGCTGGTAACGTTATGATCCACCGTGGATGTTTAAGTGGTACAGCCTGCTGGTAACGTTATAATCCACCGTGGATGTTTAAGTGATGCAGCCTGCTGGTAACGTTATAATCCACCGTGGATGTTTAAGGTATACAGCCTGCTGGCAACGTTATAGTCCACCGTGGATGTTTAAGTGGTACAGCCTGCTGGTAACGTTATAATCCACCGTGGATGTTTAATTAATACAGCCTGCTGGTAACGTTATAATCCACCGTGGATGTTTAAGTGGTACAGCCTGCTGGTAACGTTATAGTCCACCGTGGATGTTTAAGTGGTACAGCCTGCTGGTAACGTTATAATCCACCGTGGATGTTTAAGGGATACAGCCTGCTGGTAACGTTATAATCCACCGTGGATGTTTAAGTGGTACAGCCTGCTGGTAACGTTATAGTCCACCGTGGATGTTTAATGTATACAGCCTGCTGGTGACGTTATAATCCACCGTGGATGTTTAATGTATACAGCCTGCTGGTGACGTTATAATCCACCGTGGATGTTTAATGTATACAGCCTGCTGGTAACGTTATAATCCACCGTGGATGTTTAAGGGATACAGCCTGCTGGTAACGTTATAATCCACCGTGGATGTTTAATGTATACAGCCTGCTGGTAACGTTATGATCCACCGTGGATGTTTAAGTGTTACAGCCTGCTGGTAACGTTATAATCCACCGTGGATGTTTAATGTATACAGCCTGCTGGTAACGTTATAATCCACCGTGAATGTTTAAGTGGTACAGCCTGCTGGTAACGTTATGATCCACCGTGGATGTTTAAGTGGTACAGCCTGCTGGTAACGTTATAATCCACCGTGGATGCTTAAGGGATACAGCCTGCTGGTAACGTTATAATCCACCGTGGATGTTTAAGTGTTACAGCCTGTTGGTAACTTTATAATCCACCGTGGATGTTTAAGTGATGCAGCCTGCTGGTAACGTTATAATCCACCGTGAATGTTTAAGTGGTACAGCCTGCTGGTAACGTTATGATCCACCGTGGATGTTTAAGTGGTACAGCCTGCTGGTAACGTTATAATCCACCGTGGATGTTTAAGTGATGCAGCCTGCTGGTAACGTTATAATCCACCGTGGATGTTTAAGGTATACAGCCTGCTGGCAACGTTATAGTCCACCGTGGATGTTTAATTGATACAGCCTGCTGGTAACGTTATAATCCACCGTGGATGGTTAAGTGATACAGCCTGCTGGTAACGTTATAATCCACCGTGGATGTTCAAGGTATACAGCCTGCTGGTAACGTTATAGTCCACCGTGGATGTTTAAGTGGTACAGCCTGCTGGTAACGTTATAATCCACCGTGGATGGTTAAGTGATACAGCCTGCTGGTAACGTTATAATCCACCGTGGATGTTCAAGGTATACAGCCTGCTGGTAACGTTATAGTCCACCGTGGATGTTTAATTGATACAGCCTGCTGGTAACGTTATAATCCACCGTGGATGTTTAAGTGGTACAGCCTGCTGGTAACGTTATAGTCCACCGTGGATGTTTAATGTATACAGCCTGCTGGTGACGTTATAATCCACCGTGGATGTTTAATGTATACAGCCTGCTGGTGACGTTATAATCCACCGTGGATGTTTAATGTATACAGCCTGCTGGTAACGTTATAATCCACCGTGGATGTTTAAGGGATACAGCCTGCTGGTAACGTTATAATCCACCGTGGATGTTTAATGTATACAGCCTGCTGGTAACGTTATGATCCACCGTGGATGTTCAAGGTATACAGCCTGCTGGTAACGTTATAATCCACCGTGGATGTTTAAGGGATACAGCCTGCTGGTAACGTTATAATCCACCGTGGATGTTTAAGTGTTACAGCCTGCTGGTAACGTTATAATCCACCGTGGATGTTTAAGTGGTACAGCCTGCTGGTAACGTTATGATCCACCGTGGATGTTTGATTGATACAGTCTGCTGGTAACGTTATAATCCACCGTGGATGTTTAAGTGGTACAGCCTGCTGGTAACGTTATAATCCACCGTGGATGTTTAAGGTATACAGCCTGCTGGTAACTTTATAATCCACCGTGGATGTTTAAGGGATACAGCCTGCTGGTAACGTTATCATCCACCGTGGATGTTTAATGTATACAGCCTGCTGGTAACGTTATAATCCACCGTGGATGTTTAAGGTATACAGCCTGCTGGTAACGTTATAATCCACCGTGGATGTTTAAGTGATGCAGCCTGTTGGTAACTTTATAAACCACCGTGGATGTTAAAGTGATACAGCCTGCTGGTAACGTTATAATCCACCGTGAATGTTTAAGGTATACAGCCTGCTGGTAACGTTATAATCCACCGTGGATGTTTAAGTGTTACAGCCTGTTGGTAACTTTATAATCCACCGTGGATGTTCAAGGTATACAGCCTGCTGGTAACGTTATAATCCACCGTGGATTTTTAAGGTATACAGCCTGCTGGCAACGTTATAGTCCACCGTGGATGTTTAATTGATACAGCCTGCTGGTAACGTTATAATCCACCGTGGATGGTTAAGTGATACAGCCTGCTGGTAACGTTATAATCCACCGTGGATGTTCAAGGTATACAGCCTGCTGGTAACGTTATAGTCCACCGTGGATGTTTAAGTGGTACAGCCTGCTGGTAACGTTATAATCCACCGTGGATGGTTAAGTGATACAGCCTGCTGGTAACGTTATAATCCACCGTGGATGTTCAAGGTATACAGCCTGCTGGTAACGTTATAGTCCACCGTGGATGTTTAATTGATACAGCCTGCTGGTAACGTTATAATCCACCGTGGATGGTTAAGTGATACAGCCTGCTGGTAACGTTATAATCCACCGTGGATGTTCAAGGTATACAGCCTGCTGGTAACGTTATAATCCACCGTGGATGTTTAAGGGATACAGCCTGCTGGTAACGTTATAATCCACCGTGGATGTTTAAGTGTTACAGCCTGCTGGTAACGTTATAATCCACCGTGGATGTTTAAGTGGTACAGCCTGCTGGTAACGTTATGATCCACCGTGGATGTTTGATTGATACAGTCTGCTGGTAACGTTATAATCCACCGTGGATGTTTAAGTGGTACAGCCTGCTGGTAACGTTATAATCCACCGTGGATGTTTAAGGTATACAGCCTGCTGGTAACTTTATAATCCACCGTGGATGTTTAAGGGATACAGCCTGCTGGTAACGTTATCATCCACCGTGGATGTTTAATGTATACAGCCTGCTGGTAACGTTATAATCCACCGTGGATGTTTAAGGTATACAGCCTGCTGGTAACGTTATAATCCACCGTGGATGTTTAAGTGATGCAGCCTGTTGGTAACTTTATAAACCACCGTGGATGTTAAAGTGATACAGCCTGCTGGTAACGTTATAATCCACCGTGAATGTTTAAGGTATACAGCCTGCTGGTAACGTTATAATCCACCGTGGATGTTTAAGTGTTACAGCCTGTTGGTAACTTTATAATCCACCGTGGATGTTCAAGGTATACAGCCTGCTGGTAACGTTATAATCCACCGTGGATGTTTAAGGTATACAGCCTGCTGGCAACGTTATAGTCCACCGTGGATGTTTAAGGGATACAGCCTGCTGGTAACGTTATAATCCATCGTGGATGTTTAAGTGTAACAGCCTGCTGGTAACGTTATAATCCACCGTGGATGTTTAAGTGATACAGCCTGCTGGTAACGTTATAATCCACCGTGGATGTTTAAGTGGTACAGCCTGCTGGTAACGTTATAATCCACCGTGGAAGCTTAAATGGTACAGCCTGCTGGCAACGTTATAATCCACCGTGGATGTTTAAGGGATACAGCCTGCTGGTAACGTTATGATCCGCCGTGGATGTTTAAGGTATACAGCCTGCTGGTAACGTTATAATCCACCGTGGATGTTTAAGGGATACAGCCTGCTGGTAACGTTATGATCCACCATGGATGTTTAAGTGGTACAGCCTGCTGGTAACGTTATAATCCACCGTGGATGTTTAAGTGGTACAGCCTGCTGGTAACGTTATAATCCACCGTGGATGTTTAATTAATACAGCCTGCTGGTAACGTTATAATCCACCGTGGATGTTTAAGGTATACAGCCTGCTGGTAACGTTATAATCCACCGTGGATGTTTAAGTGATACAGCCTGCTGGTAACGTTATAATCCACCGTGGATGTTTAAGTGATAAAGCCTACTGGTTACTTTAATGATGTAATGATATATTGGGGAAGTGAAGTGACGTCTTGTGGGAAGTTAATTAACAAAACTAGGAGTATTGTGGCATGTTGTACATTAACACTAGGGATACCAGGATGATAATTAGGGTAGGTATGACAGATTAGGTAGGGTACAAAGTGGGAAAATGGAGTAGATATGACGGGTGAATTAGTGTAGTGTATCACGTGAATGACTGGGGTAGATATGAAGGGTGGATTAGGGTAGGGTACCACGTGAATGACTGGGGTAGGTATGAATGGTGGATTAGGGTAGGGTACGACATGAATTACTGGGGTAGATATGAAGGGTGGATTAGGGTAGGGCACCACATGGATTAAGGGGGAAGGTATGGGGGTGGATTAGGGTAGGGTACCACGTAAATGACTGGGGTAGATATGAAGTGTGGATTAGGGTAGGGTACCACATGAATGACTGGGGTAGATATGAAGTGTGGATTAGGGTACCACGTGAATGACTTGGGTAGATATGAAGGGTGGATTAGGGTACCACGTGAATGACTGGGGTAGATATGAAGTGTGGATTAGGGTAGGGTACCACGTGAATGACTGGGGTAGATATGAAGGGTGGATTAGGGTACCACGTGAATGACTTGGGTAGATATGAAGGGTGGATTAGGGTAGGGTACCACGTGAATGACTGGGGTAGATATGAAGGGTGGATTAGTGTAGGGTACCACGTGAATGACTTGGGTAGATATGAAGGGTGGATTAGGGTAGGGTACCACGTGAATGACTTGGGTAGATATGAAGGGTGGATTAGGGTAGGGTACCACATGGATTAAGGGGGAAGGTATGGGGGTGGATTAGGGTAGGGTATCACGTAAATGACTGGGATAGATATGAATGTTGGATTAGTGTAGGGTACCACGTGAATGACTGGGATATATATGGACGGTGGATTAGGGTACCACGTGAATGACTGGGGTAGATATGAAGGGTGGATTAGGGTACCACGTGAATGACTGGGGTAGGTATGGACGGTGGATTAGGGTACCACGTGAATGACTGGGATAGATATGAAGGGTGGATTAGGGTAGGGTACCACGTGAATGACTGGGATAGGTATGAAGGGTGGATTAGGGTACCACGTGAATGACTGGGGTAGGTATGGACGGTGGATTAGGGTACCACGTGAATGACTGGGATAGATATGAAGGGTGGATTAGTGTAGGGTACCACATGAATGACTGGGGTAGGTATGAAGGGTGGATTAGGGTACCACGTGAATGACTGGGGTAGGTATGGACGGTGGATTAGGGTACCACGTGAATGACTGGGATAGATATGAAGGGTGGATTAGTGTAGGGTACCACATGAATGACTGGGGTAGGTATGAAGGGTGGATTAGGGTAGGGTACCACATGAATGACTGGGGTAGGTATGAATGGTGGATTAGGGTAGGATACCACGTGAATGAAGGGTGTAGAAATTTAGTTATACGGTTTTGTAGTGTTTAGGTACACATGGCGGTGAATTTCAGTTGTACAGTTTGGTAGTGTTAAGATACACATCGTGGTAAATTTTAGTTGTACAGTTTGGAAGTGTTAATGTAACAAGCATGATAAATTCTCATTGTACTGTTTGTTAGTGTTTAGATACACATCATGATGAATTTTATGTATACGGTTTGGTAGTGTTAAGGTACATATAATGGTGGATTCTAGATATACGGTTTGGTAGTGTTAAGGTACATATAATGGTGGATTCTAGTTATACGGTTTGGTAGTGTCAAGGTAACATTATGTATAATTTTATGTATACGGTTTGGTAGTATTAAGGTAATATTATGTATAATTCTAGTTATACGGTAAGTTAGTGTTAAGGTAACATTATGTATAATTCTAGTTATACGGTTTGGTAGTATTAAGGTAACATTATGTATAATTCTAGTTATACGGTTTGGTAGTATTAAGGTAACATTATGTATAATTCTAGTTATACGGTTTGGTAGTATTAAGGTAATATTATGTATAATTCTAGTTATACGGTTTGGTAGTATTAAGGTAACATTATGTATAATTCTAGTTATACGGTTTGGTAGTGTCAAGGTAACATTATGTATAATTCTAGTTATACGGTTTGGTAGTGTTAAGGTAACATTATGTATAATTTTAGTTATACGGTTTGGTAGTGTTAAGGTAACATTATGTATAATTCTAGTTATACGGTTTGGTAGTATTAAGGTAACATTATGTATAATTCTAGTTATACGGTTTGGTAGTGTTAAGGTAACATTATGTATAATTCTAGTTATACGGTTTGGTAGTATTAAGGTAACATTATGTATAATTCTAGTTATACGGTTTGGTAGTATTAAGGTAACATTATGTATAATTCTAGTTATACGGTTTGGTAGTGTTAAGGTAACATTATGTATAATTCTAGTTATACGGTTTGATAGTATTAAGGTAACATTATGTATAATTCTAGTTATACGGTTTGGTGGTATTAAGGTAACATTATGTATAATTTTCACACCTTCCTTTAATATATATCTCAGTTGCTGTTCAGACACGTGATATTCTTAGGGAACAGGATAGAATAATTGACCGTTGATAGCGTTCGAGTCGTTATCTGATACTTAACACCTCCTTATTGACACAAAGACAGATGTTAGTGCCATGCTGATGTTGTCCATCAAAGCGCTGTTGGTGTTTGACTTTTCCTTAACAAACACAATAGATCATACCTTTATTTTATACCATATATAAAAGTCACTTTTTAATCTGTAAAATTTCTCTAACGCGCTTTACATTACAAGATTTAACAATATTTGCTGATTATTGTTACAAAACATCAGAACATATACAATGTATAACATATATCGACACGTGTAAACAGGCGATATTATTGACATGATGTCTGTATAATACGTGATAGGTATTCTAATGATATTAGATATACATATATACACAGTACTTGTAATTTCTAAACACATACACTTTATCAATGATACAGGATTCATTGGAGGTAACAATCAAAGGGACACAATAACATATTGCTGTGACATACTATGCTTACAGTGTTATAATCTAGCACGTGACAAACAGTCTATGACATCCCCCCGATATTGTCAGTGCTGCAGCAGTCCACTACCTTAGTACGCTGATACTGGTTCACACTACTGGGTAATGCTGGGGATTTCTGTAACTGGTGACTTACTGTTGATTCTGTATAACGGCATAGTTGTTGAACCATTTCGAATCGTATGCTAGCAGTTGTATAGTGTCAGTGTTCACAATCTCGCTAGACATGCGCTCCATTCGTCTCGAACGTTTTTAAAATTAAAACCAAAGGACATTTATTACCTGTGCAAGAAAAGGAAAAAAATCTGGACATGTCTTTGTCATCACCCAAACCATTGCTGTCAACATCGATGCAGAATCTAGCATCGAGCGATGATGAAGACGATTCATTTAAAGCAAGACTTAAGAGGACGTTTTCCTCGTTGAAGAGGCGTCGGCGGCGGGTTGATGACATGCCTCAACAGTCCAGTGTTGGGGCCCTCAGAAACCACCAGCCCCTGCGAGCAGTCCATTCTAACCCCATACCTGCCACACCAAGGTAAGCTTAGTCATCTTCTCGTAATAAAATTGTCCAAAAGTTAATGTTCTCGAATCATCGCCACAGCTGAGGTGATAATTGTTTGATGAAGGCTTTCATACAGATGATGGATTGCTGTTAAGTGCCTTGATGCAGCATACATTCTATACCATTATCATGATACTTCATCAACTGACTACACAGTCTTTAGCTTCAACTTTTTAAAGATGGTAATCATGCAGTAAACATTTAGGCAATTGTATGTATATGGCACGTGGCTTCTTGAAAAAACATGAGAGTGACTTTAAACGGTAGAGGATCATACTATACACGTGAACAGACTTAGCAACAGATTGCCATGGTTATCTGAATGAGTACCGACTTGTGACAAGTTTTATTTTTTACTTTCTTCATACAATGAAACGGTAAAAGGAGAAAATGGAGTTTTGTGGTGGTATATGTTGTTAACAGATTGGTGTTTGAGAAATTTGTAACAGACGGAGGTTTGTAATGGTAAATGTTTGTAACGGACGGAGGTTTGTAATGGTAAATGTTTGTAACAGACGGAGGTTTGTAATGGTAAATGTTTGTAACAGACGAAGGTTTGTAATGGTAAATGTTTGTAACAGACGGAGGTTTGTAATGGTAAATGTTTGTAACGGACGGAGGTTTGTAATGGTAAATGTTTGTAACAGACGGAGGTTTGTAATGTTTAATGTTTGTAACAGACGGAGGTTTGTAATGGTAAATGTTTGTAACAGACGGAGGTTTGTAATAGTAAATGTTTGTAACAGACGGAGGTTTGTAATGGTAAATGTTTGTAACAGACGGAGGTTTGTAATGGTAAATGTTTGTAACAGACGAAGGTTTGTAATGGTAAATGTTTGTAACTGACGGAGGTTTGTAATGGTAAATGTTTGTAACAGACGGAGGTTTGTAAACTCATAGTAAATGTTTGTAACAGACGGAGGTTTGTAATGGTAAATGTTTGTAACAGACGGAGGTTTGTAATGGTAAATGTTTGTAACAGAGTGAAGTTTGTAATGGTAAATGTTTGTAACAGACGGAGGTTTGTAATGGTAAATGTGTGTAACAGACGGAGGTTTGTAATGGTAAATGTTTGTAACAGATGGAGGTTTGTAATGTTTAATGTTTGTAACAGAGTGAGGTTTGTAATGGTAAATGTTTGTAACAGACGGAGGTTTGTAATGTTTAATGTTTGTAACAGAGTGAGGTTTGTAATGGTAAATGTTTGTAACAGACGGAGGTTTGTAATGGTAAATGTTTGTAACAGACGGAGGTTTGTAATGGTAAATGTTTGTAACAGATGGAGGTTTTTAATGGTAGATGTTTGTAACAGACGGAGGTTTGTAATGCTTAATGTTTGTAACGGACGGAGGTTTGTAATGGTAAATGTTTGTAACAGACGGAGGTTTGTAATGGTAAATGTTTGTAACAGATGGAGGTTTGTAATGTTTAATGTTTGTAACAGACGGAGGTTTGTAATGGTACAATGTAGATGTTTGTAACAGACGGAGGTTTATAATGGTAAATGTTTGTAACAGAGTGAGGTTTGTAATGGTAAATGTTTGTAACAGACGGAGGTTTGTAATGGTAAATGTTTGTAACAGACGGAGGTTTGTAATGGTAAGTGTTTGTAACAGACGGAGGTTTGTAATGGTAAATGTTTGTAACAGACGGAGGTTTGTAATGTTTAATGTTTGTAACAGAGTGAGATTGTAATGTTTAATGTTTGTAACAGACGGAGGTTTGTAATGGTAAATGTTTGTAACAGAGTGAGGTTTGTAATGGTAAATGTTTGTAACAGACGGAGGAGGTTTGTAATGTTTAATGTTTGTAACAGACGGAGGTTTGTAATGGTAAATGTTTGTAACAGACGGAGGTTTGTAATGGTAAATGTTTGTAACAGACGGAGGTTTGTAATGTTTAATGTTTGTAACAGACGGAGGTTTTTAATGTTTATTACAGAGGTTGGGGGGGTACATATATCATATATAAGGTTGTTTTTTCTTTAGCAGTGATGATTGGTTTCAGTCTAAATAAGGATTGGTTCTCGATACGCAATAGACTCGAGACGTTTCTGACCAACTGGCTACACACCGTAAGTGTTGATTACACGACGTGTCTTTACCAGCTGGACAGGCAGTTCCTCTATAAATAATTTCTACGTACTCAGAGGTTAATTTGATTGCGGAGTTGTGAATGGCATCATTGGGTTATATATGTACTGAAGATTATAATTATTGGTATAGGCTGGTTCTCTTCAGACGTATAGGGTGCTTTCGTTTTTGGTGTTTAGAGGGCTGTTGTTAGCAGGTGTCTCTAAAACAAGCTGTAGAACCACTGGAACGATTTCACTTTTGAATATATTATCGATCTGTGAAAGAAAAACTTACCGCTGGTAATGATAAAATCGTGTCGTATTTACCAACTGGTTTTGTTTATATATACACATTTATATGTATTGGCCTTGTTGATATATACACATTTATATGTATTGGCCTTGTTGATATATACACATTTATATGTATTGGCCTTGTTGATATATACACATTTAAACATTGAACTGCTTTCATTTGGAAGTTATGGGCTGATGAATGCCAACTGGACAAAGGCAAATTTAATGAAGCGCGCTAGCGCTTCATGTTGAATTTGCCTTTGTCCAGTTGGCTTTCATCAGCCCATAACTTCCAAATGAAAGCAGTTCAATGCTTATATTTACATTTGACAACGATTTTTAAAGACTTCATCCAGGAATTTTGCTCCGACGATGAATGAACAAATTATTATCGTCAAAGACGGAACAGCCTTTTCAACAGCCATCTTTCGTTATCGCCGACGTGACAATTATGACGTCACTATGATAATGACGTCATAAAAAAGATTTGGAAGTTATGGACTCATAACTTCCAAGTGAGCTTGGTAAAGTTATATAGTGGGGCTGCAGTGTAAATGTAAATATTTATATATAATGGCCTTTTTGATAGTATTTACCCAACGAAACTTAAAATCAAAGACTCTTTAGACTCACATCACCCGCTTACCTTGATGTTTACTTAAATGGTAACGAACTAGGAAGCCTTACAATGCGCCGATATAACCTGCACGATCACAGGCGCTTGCATAGTAAATGCGATTTTCAAAAAAAAAAAAATGAAAAAAAATGATATGGCAGTGGTATGTGTAATCTGTTAAGCTCAAGGCCAGAAACTCCGCCACGAGCGAAACGGCACCCCATCTCACTTCAATCGACTAAAAAACACATTTATTCAAACTGACACGGTGCACACTATGTACAACCGTCATCAGGAAACATTCATCTTTAACCTACCGTGTCACTCAACACGAATTGTTACATCCAAAACACAATAATCCGTGAAAACATCGCCGAATTCCTCGCTCAGAACGCCATTTTTCAAACGGCTCCCTCAGCCTGTCCAGATTCTTCATTTACATACGGGGTTGAAAGGTCATGCGATTATATAATCGACTGTCACCAGGTGCACTTTTTGGGGTCATCTCGGCATACTTTATTTTACAGGTGCATGCACAGAACGTCGTTTGCGATATCACGGACTAATAAGATAAAATGTTTTAATGAGATCGTCCTTTCCTTTTCTTCAACTGCATCATTTCGGTAGTTGTTGAACTTCGTTTTCAATCAAAAAGATTGCATATAACGGTGCTCAATAACTTGTTCAAGACAGGGCCGGGACATTATACGTATACCATGAACAAGCAGTATCAATTGAACTTTTTCGAAGTTAAAATTTAGATGGGGTAATAGCTGATAGTTGTTTGATATTTTAATTTTTTATTGTACTTTGCCATCTATTTAGGGCTATGCCTATCTTCAATTTAAAAAAAAAATGGACCCCTTCATGACTAGTTAAAAATATATAGACCACACACAATAGGTAGCACACCACAGTAAGACAGCCTGGCCATGGGCAATTTTTTTGTTAAGCAAATAACTCCTGTATTATGATATGTATAAAAAATGAAAAAATAAATGTACACTATAATTGGTATATCCAGTATGAAGTAGTACATACAGGCTTCACATTTATTAAAACAAAAATCAATAAATTGGTTCCGGATTTTAAATATCCGGATTTTCCGAACGTGTGTTTACACAGGAAATTTAGTTTCGCCTACAGCGCAAAATGGAAGCCCACAGAAAAGGTAAGATAGCGGAAAAACTTAATTTACAACATATGTCCAAACAAGATTAATTCTGTCTTTGGGATAGAGATATTTAACTTTAAATAGGTTTCAGAAAAAAAATTGTGTAGAGAATTGTGCCATTTTGGGTCAAATATCATAATATTTTGCAATTTTTGAGAATTTTTTAAGCTGTTACCATGGTATTCACAGCTCTAAAAATCACAGAAAATATCAGTTTACTTATCCTTCAGAGCTCTATTAAAATTGCAAATGTTGTACAGATTTCAAATATATATACTTTATTAGAGGTTATATGTAAGGTTAACTGGCAATGTTTACATATCTAAAGCATGTGCCATATTTTTCAGAATTTGGCATTTTTACTGTACACTGCTACCATACCGATAAGAATAAGAGGTTGTTCTGGGTATTCTGACGTTAGCCCTAAAATACTATAAAAGTCTGGCGTTAACACAAAATAACCACTACTGCCCCTCAAGTATTCTCTTTTCTTTCTCATTTCAATTCAGTTTCATAATTCTGTAAGCACTTTAGCCAGCTTAATTATTATTAGAGTAGCGTTTGATGCTTACACACTCAATTAATCAGCTAATTCATCAATAACTTAATATACTTTTATATATGCGAGCGATGTAAAGTGGAATTAATGGATAATCAGTATTACAAGGAAGACTTTACAATGCGTTAAACTCTTTGACATTGTCACTGGCGGATTTAAAGCCCCCCCCCCCCCTAAAATTGTCAAAGTAAGGGTGTCTTAAAAAAAAAAACGAATTTCCGTATCAATCAGTGAAATAATAATAATATAAAATCATTAAAAAGCATCTCTCAAATACTTGTTTTTATAAAACACACCAGGTATGAATCTATCGTGAAATACATCGTGCATGCAGGATTTTGCATTTACCTGCTATTTTTTTCAGGGGGAGTGCCTGCGGACCCCCCCCCCCCCCCCCCCCCCCCCCTTTAATTTCGCACGCCCCCTAATTGAAAATCCTGTGTCCGCCCCTGATTGTAGACACTAAGGGGCAAACTGATGTCGAGTGTATTAAAATCGAAATCAAGTAAGAAAGTAATACTGTTTCGAAAATTTGAATAAAAAGGGGTTTAAAACAAAATGACTGAAGGAACTCCTGAATATTTCGATAATCATACAGTGACAGATCTGTAGGCAAGTCCCGAGTCTTGTATGTACTCATAAAATTTGGATTGAACTCGAAGAACTTCTGGCAAACATTAAATCTAACATTGATGGAAATGAAAATAAATTGATGATGGATCATCGATCACAACGTACAAATCGTTTGGTAGGTCTGAAGTATGATTTTCGTATTTGACGACGACATGATATTTGTAAAATGTGCAGAAATAAATGAACAGGTCTGAAGTAAGTAATGTTGGTACACATGTATACGTTCCAGTAACCTGGTGATAGTCTTATTCGTGATTCACTTTTCTTTTTGTTCGTCCAGATTTCAGTAAACTGACAAAAGTTAATCAATAAATAAACATTTTGTTCTACCTTTGTGACAAAAGTATGCGAATCCATTTCCCTTTTACCATTTTTTTTTTAAATTTCAAGTATAAAATGTCTAGGTCTACTACGTGAATGTGATTGCAGAATAGGTATTCTTGACTTCTTTTGCTTTTCCTGTGTATTAGCGGATTCAGAGGGGGAGGAATGGGGTCCAGGGGGTCAGGACTCTGCCCCCCCCCCCCCCCCTTTTTCGGATGAGGAAAAATTGTTTCTAGCCTTAACGATACGATAGTGACGTTCTGTGTGAATCAATTTATGCCCCCCCCCCCCCCCCCTCCCACAAACACACACACACCCCACTTATCGAAAATCTTATTCTCGAGAGATTGCAAAATGTGCTATAGTCCTTTGATCATTTCATTTTTCCGAAATTTTGTTCCGAAATTTTGGCTCCCAGATCCCTCGCCAAAAAAATTCGGCTCCCGCCTATGGCGCTCGCATTCCCGCCACCCCCCCCCCCCCCCCCCCCCCCTCCCCCTTCCAATTCCTTGATCCGCGCCTGCTGTGTACTGTCATATACGGTGCATGGTAGTCTAACGTTCAAAATAATGAATAATTTATGATTATAAATCATCGTTCATCGACGAAACTCTTCAAATAATCGTAAATTAGACGAAACTCTTCAGCGAGCCGAAGCATTTTCCGGACAAAATGCATGCGGAGGTGACCCCCAAAAGTACACCGGACGACTGACGATCATATAATCGCATGACCTTTGAACCCCGTATGTACATGAAGAATCTGGACAGGCTGAGGGAGCCGTTTGAAAAATGGCGTTCTGAGCGAGGAATTCGGCGATGTTTTCACGGATTATTGTGTTTTGGATGTAACAATTCGCATTGAGTGGCACGGTAGGTTAAAGATGAATGTTTCCTGATGAGGGTTGTATATAGTGTGCGCCGTGTCAGTTTGAATAAAAGTATTTTTTAGTCGATTGAAGTTTGGTGGTCTGCCGTTTCGCTCGTGGCGGAGTTGCCAACCTTCTGTATTACACATTACACATACCACTAATATCATTTTTTTTAATTCTCATTTTCTATGCAAGCGCCTGTGTGCACGATTAGTTCCATTTCCATATCAGTAATTTCCATTTCTCGAGTTTAACATCCCTGCTTCGAATTCACGAGCTTCTGTTTTCCCGTTGTTTAAATGACTCGATATTCCATCATTTGAGTGACGTATGTTGAGGGAGGTTATGGCTCGATATCATGGTATTGAGATACATGCTCTACTCCATCTACGAATTGACAACGTCAGGATACTCGAAAGTTGGAGAATTTTAGTAACTACCTAGTTAGAACGTTATCTTACAAGGTTTGTCTGTACGTTACTGTAAATACAAATGTTGTATGTACGGTATCTTACAAGGTTAGTCTGTACGTTACTATAAATACAAGTGTTGTATGACAAGGTTTGTCTGTATGTACGGTATCTTACAAGATTTGTCTGTATGTACGGTATCTTACAAGGTTAGTCTGTACGTTACTATAAATGCAAATGTTGTATGTACGATATCTTACAAGGTTAGTCTGTACGTTACTATAAATACAAATGTTGTATGTACGGTATCTTACAAGGTTTGTCTGTACGTTACTATAAATACAAATGTTGTATGTATGGTATCTTACAAGGTTTGTCTGTACGTTACTATAAATACAAATGTTGTATGAACGATATCTTACAAGGTTAGTCTGTACGTTACTATAAATACAAATGTTGTATGTACGGTATCTTACAAGGTTTGTCTGTACGTTACTGTAAATACAAATGTTGTATATATGGTATCTTACAAGGTTTATCTGTACATTACTGTAAATACAAATGTTGTATGTATGGTATCTTACAAGGTTTATCTGTACATTACTGTAAATACAAATGTTGTATGTATGGTATCTTACAAGGTTTGTCTGTACGTTACTGTAAATACAAATGTTGTATGTACGGTATCTTACAAGGTTTGTCTGTACGTTACTGTAAATACAAGTGTTGTATGTACGGTATCTTACAAGGTTTGTCTGTACATTACTGTAAATACAAGTGTTGTATGTACGGTATCTTACAAGGTTTGTCTGTACGTTACTATAAATACAAGTGTTGTATGTAAGTTACTATAAATACAAGTGTTGTATGACAAGGTTTGTCTGTACGTTACTGTAAATACAAATGTTGTATGTACGGTATCTTACAAGGTTTGTCTGTACATTACTGTAAATACAAATGTTGTATGTACGGTATCTTACAAGGTTAGTCTGTACGTTACTATAAATGCAAATGTTGTATGTACGATATCTTACAAGGTTAGTCTGTACGTTACTATAAATACAAATGTTGTATGTACGGTATCTTACAAGGTTTGTCTGTACGTTACTATAAATACAAATGTTGTATGTATGGTATCTTACAAGGTTTGTCTGTACGTTACTATAAATACAAATGTTGTATGAACGATATCTTACAAGGTTAGTCTGTACGTTACTATAAATACAAATGTTGTATGTACGGTATCTTACAAGGTTTGTCTGTACGTTACTGTAAATACAAATGTTGTATGTATGGTATCTTACAAGGTTTATCTGTACATTACTGTAAATACAAATGTTGTATGTATGGTATCTTACAAGGTTTATCTGTACATTACTGTAAATACAAATGTTGTATGTATGGTATCTTACAAGGTTTGTCTGTACGTTACTGTAAATACAAATGTTGTATGTACGGTATCTTACAAGGTTTGTCTGTACGTTACTGTAAATACAAGTGTTGTATGTACGGTATCTTACAAGGTTTGTCTGTACATTACTGTAAATACAAGTGTTGTATGTACGGTATCTTACAAGGTTTGTCTGTACGTTACTATAAATACAAGTGTTGTATGTAAGTTATTATAAATACAAGTGTTGTATGACAAGGTTTGTCTGTACGTTACTGTAAATACAAATGTTGTATGTACGGTATCTTACAAGGTTTGTCTGTACATTACTGTAAATACAAGTGTTGTATGACAAGGTTTGTCTGTACGTTACTGTAAATACAAGTGTTGTATGTACGGTATCTTACAAGGTTTGTCTGTACGTTACTATAAATACAAATGTTGTACGCACGTTATCGTACAAGGTTAGTCTGTACGTTACTATAAATACAAGTGTTGTATGTACGGTATCTTACAAGGTTTGTCTGTACGTTGCTATAAATACAAATGTTGTATGTACGGTATCTTACAAGGTTTGTCTGTACGTTACTGTAAATACAAGTGTTGTATGTACGATATCTTACAAGGTTTGTCTGTACGTTACTATAAATACAAATGTTGTATGTACGGTATATTACAAGGTTTGTCTGTACGTTACTATAAATACAAATGTTGTACGCACGTTATCTTACAAGGTTTATCTGTACGTTACTATAAATACAAATGCTGTACGCACGGTATCTTACAAGGTTAGTCTGTACGTTACTGTAAATACAAATGTTGTACGCACGTTATCTTACAAGGTTTATCTGTACGTTACTATAAATACAAATGCTGTACGCACGGTATCTTACAAGGTTTGTCTGTACGTTACTATAAATACAAGTGTTGTATGTACGATATCTTACAAGGTTTGTCTGTACGTTACTATAAATACAAATGTTGCATGTATGGTATATTACAAGGTTTGTCTGTACGTTACTATAAATACAAATGTTGTACGCACGGTATCTTACAAGGTTTGTCTGTACGTTACTATAAATACAAGTGTTGTATGTACGTTACTATAAATACAAGTGTTGTATGACAAGGTTTGTCTGTACGTTACTATAAATACAAGTGTTGTCTGTACGGTATCTTACAAGGTTTGTCTGTACATTAACTGCCAATACGAGTGTTGTATGTACGGTATCTTACAAGATTTGTCTGTACGTTACTGTAAATACAAGTGTTGTATGTACGGTATCTTACAAGGTTTGTCTGTACGTTACTGTAAATACAAATGTTGTATGACAAGGTTTGTCTGTATGTACGGTATCTTACAAGGTTAGTCTGTATGTTACTATAAATACAAGTGTTGTATGACAAGGTTTGTCTGTACGTTACTGTAAATACAAGTGTTGTATGTACGGTATCTTACAAGGTTTGTCTGTACGTTACTATAAATACAAGTGTTGTATGACAAGGTTTGTCTGTACGTTACTGTAAATACAAGTGTTGTATGTACGGTATCTTACAAGGTTTGTCTGTACATTACTGTAAATACAAGTGTTGTATGACAAGGTTTGTCTGTACGTTACTGTAAATACAAGTGTTGTATGTACGGTATCTTACAAGGTTTGTCTGTACGTTACTGTAAATACAAATGTTGTATGACAAGGTTTGTCTGTATGTACGGTATCTTACAAGGTTTGTCTGTACGTTACTATAAATACAAGTGTTGTATGTACGGTATCTTACAAGGTTTGTCTGTACGTTACTATAAATACAAATGTTGTATGTACGGTATCTTACAAGGTTTGTCTGTACGTTACTATAAATACAAATGTTGTATGTACGGTATATTACAAGGTTTATCTGTACGTTACTATAAATACAAATGCTGTACGCACGGTATCTTACAAGGTTTGTCTGTACGTTACTATAAATACAAGGTTTGTCTGTACGTTACTATAAATACAAGTGTTGTATGTACGGTATCTTACAAGGTTTATCTGTACGTTACTATAAATACAAATGTTGTATGTAGGTTATCTTACAAGGTTAGTCTGTACGTTACTGTAAATACAAATGTTGTATGTATGGTATCTTACGAGGTGTGTCTGTACGTTACTGTAAAAGTGTTGTACGCACGTTATCGTACAAGGTTTATCTGTACGTTACTGTAAATACAAGTGTTGTATAACAAGGTTTGTCTGTACGTTACTATAAATACAAGTGTTGTATGTATGGTATCTTACGAGGTGTGTCTGTACGTTACTGTAAAAGTGTTGTACGCACGTTATCGTACAAGGTTTATCTGTACGTTACTATAAATACAAGTGTTGTATGACAAGGTTTGTCTGTACGTTACTATAAATACAAGTGTTGTATGTATGGTATCTTACGAGGTGTGTCTGTACGTTACTGTAAATACAAGTGTTGTATGTACGTTACTATAAATACAAGTGTTGTATGACAAGGTTTGTCTGTACGTTAATGTAAATACAAGTGTTGTATGTACGATATCTTACAAGGTTTGTCTGTACGTTACTATAAAATTTATACAAGTGTTGTATGTAGGTTATCTTACAAGGTTTGTCTGTACGTTATTATCAAAGAACTGTCCGAAGCATGTACATGTATTAACTGATCTCGCCCTACAGCGCTATGACGAAATGAAAACAAACTAAAAAACAATCAGACTTTGTGCCTCTATTTCAATCCAACTCTAAACGAACCACACCCCACGCTGTATAAATATGCATGTAACTGTTAACGATTTTGCTGCATATCACCCAAGAAGATAACTGCCTAATGTTGATAGGATTATACACACACATTTTAATTCCTGTCTCTTTTTTACCCAAACCGCCGATTCCCTTTCCCAAATCTCCATACTGAATTCATTTCACTCCTCCGAAAAGCGGCTTTATTATGCTTCGTTAACAGTTTGGTCAAAATTAGCCAAGATCGTCGAGAGGAAAGATCGATAAACACAAGACAAGACATCCAAACACTAAACTTATAATGAGCTTATCTGGTACCGAGGCAGCATAAGCCAGAGCTATTGATTTGCAATGACACACATTTTCGTAGTCTAAGGGGATTTCAAAATTCGTATAAATGTAACAGATAACGTTACGTAACTGGAGAAGATCCCGTCTCTGAAGTTTACTAGTAAAGGATATCAACCAAGAAACTGACTTCAATGGTGGGATATGATTTGGGCCTACGGTTGGTACTGTATTCTTACGTTATACATGGGTGAAACAAAGGTTCACCCAAACATCGTTAGTGCAATTTGGCTAAGACGAGGGTTGACTCAAACATCGTTAGTGTTATATGGCTAAGTCGAGGGCTGACACAGTGTCACGAGGTGTGGTATAATGTGTCAATACGTATGAAAACCAGCATAACCAACTTATATACAAAGTAAATAAACAAACACTGTCACAGCACTCTTCAACACACGCTTAACTATATATATAGGCTCCAGGTTTACAAATATTTTACCGAACATAAGTTCATTCTACGCCGATACTAGTTTTAATAGTTTAAGTCTCTGCACAAGGTTTCATCATACTCCAGAAGTCTTATAATATATACGTGCGTGGTTCCCGCAGGTATTGAGATAGTACGAACGTGTCACTCAAATCATGATGTAGAAAACCTTTCAGATTGAACTATAGTTTCAACTTTTATGGTTGACTCAAGGTCACATCAATGTTTCAGCAAACCAGCTCCTACAGGAGGCCTATATAACGTCGGGATCACATAAAGAGGTTACAGCAACTCCCAGGCAGCTTCATCCGGACACACAGTCCTTCATCAAAACAAGCACACAGCCTCATGGACACAGTCCACAGAAAACACAGGACACACAGCCTCATGGACACAGTCCACAGAAAACACAGGGCACACAGCCTCATGGACACAGTCCACAGAAAACACAGGGCACACAGCCTCATGGACACAGTCCACAGAAAACACAGGGCACACAGCCTCATGGACACAGTCCACAGAAAACACAGGACACACAGCCTCGTGGACACAGTCCACAGAAAACACAAGACACACAGCCTCGTGGACACAGTCCATAGAAAACACAGGACACACAGCCTCATGGACACAGTCCACAGAAAACACAAGGCACACAGCCTCATGGACACAGTCCACAGAAAACACAAGGCACACAGCCTCATAGACACAGTCCTTCACAAAACAAAGCACACAGCCTCATGGACACAGTCCACAGAAAACACAAGGCAAACAGCCTCATAGACACAGTCCTTCACAAAACCAAGCACACAGCCTCATGGACACAGTCCACAGAAAACACAAGGCACACAGCCTCATAGACACAGTCCTTCACAAAACCAAGCACACAGCCTCATAGACACAGTCCACATAAAACACAAGGCACACAGCATCATCGACACAGTCCACAGAAAACACAGGGCACACAGCCTCATGGACACAGTCCACAGAAAACACAGGGCAGACAGCCTCATGGACACAGTCCACAGAAAACACAAGGCACACAGCCTCATGGACACAGTCCACAGAAAACACAAGGCACACAGCCTCATGGACACAGTCCACAGAAAACACAGGACACACAGCCTCATGGACACAGTCCACAGAAAACACAGGGCACACAGCCTCATGGACACAGTCCACATAAAACACAAGGCACACAGCCTCATGGACACAGTCCACAGAAAACACAAGGCACACAGCCTCATGGACACAGTCCACAGAAAACACAAGGCACACAGCCTCATGGACACAGTCCACAGAAAACACAAGGCACACAGCCTCATGGACACAGTTCACAGAAAACACAGGGCAGACAGCCTCATGGACACAGTCCACAGAAAACACAAGGCACACAGCCTCATGGACACAGTCCACATAAAACACAAGGCACACAGCCTCATGGACACAGTCCACAGAAAACACAGGACACACAGCCTCATGGACACAGTCCACAGAAAACACAAGGCACACAGCCTCATGGACACAGTCCACAGAAAACACAGGACACACAGCCTCATGGACACAGTCCACAGAAAACACAAGGCACACAGCCTCATGGAGACAGTCTACAGAAAACACAGGACACACAGCCTCATGGACACAGTCCACAGAAAACACAAGGCACACAGCCTCATGGACACAGTCCACAGAAAACACAAGGCACACAGCCTCATGGACACAGTCCACAGAAAACACAAGGCACACAGCCTCATAGACACAGTCCTTCACAAAACCAAGCACACAACCTCATGGACACAGTCCACAGAAAACAAAAGGCACACAGCCTCATAGACACAGTCCTTCACAAAACCAAGCACACAGCCTCATGGACACAGTCCACAGAAAACACAAGGCACACAGCCTCATAGACACAGTCCTTCACAAAACCGAGCACACAGCCTCATGGACACAGTCCACAGAAAACACAAGACACACAGCCTCATGGACACAGTCCACAGAAAACACAGGGCACACAGCCTCATGGACACAGTCCACAGAAAACACACGGCACACAGCCTCATGGACACAGTCCACAGAAAACACAGGGCACACAGCCTCATGGACACAGTCCACAGAAAACACAGGGCACACAGCCTCATGGACACAGTCCACAGAAAACACAGGGCACACAGCCTCATGGACACAGTCCACAGAAAACACAGGACACACAGCCTCGTGGACACAGTCCACAGAAAACACAAGACACACAGCCTCGTGGACACAGTCCATAGAAAACACAGGACACACAGCCTCATGGACACAGTCCACAGAAAACACAAGGCACACAGCCTCATGGACACAGTCCACAGAAAACACAAGGCACACAGCCTCATAGACACAGTCCTTCACAAAACCAAGCACACAGCCTCATGGACACAGTCCACAGAAAACACAAGGCAAACAGCCTCATAGACACAGTCCTTCACAAAACCAAGCACACAGCCTCATGGACACAGTCCACAGAAAACACAAGGCACACAGCCTCATAGACACAGTCCTTCACAAAACCAAGCACACAGCCTCATAGACACAGTCCACATAAAACACAAGGCACACAGCATCATCGACACAGTCCACAGAAAACACAGGGCACACAGCCTCATGGACACAGTCCACAGAAAACACAGGGCAGACAGCCTCATGGACACAGTCCACAGAAAACACAAGGCACACAGCCTCATGGACACAGTCCACAGAAAACACAAGGCACACAGCCTCATGGACACAGTCCACAGAAAACACAGGACACACAGCCTCATGGACACAGTCCACAGAAAACACAGGGCACACAGCCTCATGGACACAGTCCACATAAAACACAAGGCACACAGCCTCATGGACACAGTCCACAGAAAACACAAGGCACACAGCCTCATGGACACAGTCCACAGAAAACACAAGGCACACAGCCTCATGGACACAGTCCACAGAAAACACAAGGCACACAGCCTCATGGACACAGTTCACAGAAAACACAGGGCAGAGAGCCTCATGGACACAGTCCACAGAAAACACAAGGCACACAGCCTCATGGACACAGTCCACATAAAACACAAGGCACACAGCCTCATGGACACAGTCCACAGAAAACACAGGACACACAGCCTCATGGACACAGTCCACAGAAAACACAAGGCACACAGCCTCATGGACACAGTCCACAGAAAACACAGGACACACAGCCTCATGGACACAGTCCACAGAAAACACAAGGCACACAGCCTCATGGACACAGTCTACAGAAAACACAGGACACACAGCCTCATGGACACAGTCCACAGAAAACACAAGGCACACAGCCTCATGGACACAGTCCACAGAAAACACAAGGCACACAGCCTCATGGACACAGTCCACAGAAAACACAAGGCACACAGCCTCATAGACACAGTCCTTCACAAAACCAAGCACACAGCCTCATGGACACAGTCCACAGAAAACAAAAGGCACACAGCCTCATAGACACAGTCCTTCACAAAACCAAGCACACAGCCTCATGGACACAGTCCACAGAAAACACAAGGCACACAGCCTCATAGACACAGTCCTTCACAAAACCGAGCACACAGCCTCATGGACACAGTCCACAGAAAACACAGGACACACAGCCTCATGGACACAGTCCACAGAAAACACAGGGCACACAGCCTCATGGACACAGTCCACAGAAAACACACGGCACACAGCCTCATGGACACAGTCCACAGAAAACACAGGGCACACAGCCTCATGGACACAGTCCACAGAAAACACAGGACACACAGCCTCATGGACACAGTCCACAGAAAACACAAGGCACACAGCCTCATGGACACAGTCCACAGAAAACACAAGGCACACAGCCTCAAAGACACAGTCCTTCACAAAACCAAGCACACAGCCTCATGGACACAGTCCACAGAAAACACAAGGCACACAGCCTCATAGACACAGTCCTTCACAAAACCAAGCACACAGCCTCATGGACACAGTCCAAAGAAAAAACAAGGCACACAGCCTCATAGACACAGTCCTTCACAAAACCAAGCACACAGCCTCATAGACACAGTCCACATAAAACACAAGGCACACAGCATCATCGACACAGTCCACAGAAAACACAGGGCACACAGCCTCATGGACAGAGTCCACAGAAAACACAGGGCAGACAGCCTCATGGACACAGTCCACATAAAACACAAGGCACACAGCATCATCGACACAGTCCACAGAAAACACAGGGCACACAGCCTCATGGACACAGTCCACAGAAAACACAGGGCAGACAGCCTCATGGACACAGTCCACAGAAAACACAAGGCACACAGCCTCATCGACACAGTCCACAGAAAACACAAGGCACACAGCCTCATGGACACAGTCCACAGAAAACACAAGGCACACAGCCTCATGGACACAGTCCACAGAAAACACAGGGCACACAGCCTCATGGACACAGTCCACAGAAAACACAAGGCACACAGCCTCATGGACACAGTCCACATAAAACACAAGGCACACAGCCTCATGGACACAGTCCACAGAAAACACAAGGCACACAGCATCATCGACACAGTCCACAGAAAACACAGGGCACACAGCCTCATGGACACAGTCCACAGAAAACACAAGGCACACAGCCTCATGGACACAGTCCACAGAAAACACAAGGCACACAGCCTCATAGACACAGTCCTTCACAAAACCAAGCACACAGCCTCATGGACACAGTCCACAGAAAACAAAAGGCACACAGCCTCATAGACACAGTCCTTCACAAAACCAAGCACACAGCCTCATGGACACAGTCCACAGAAAACACAAGGCACACAGCCTCATAGACACAGTCCTTCACAAAACCGAGCACACAGCCTCATGGACACAGTCCACAGAAAACACAGGACACACAGCCTCATGGACACAGTCCACAGAAAACACAGGGCACACAGCCTCATGGACACAGTCCACAGAAAACACACGGCACACAGCCTCATGGACACAGTCCACAGAAAACACAGGGCACACAGCCTCATGGACACAGTCCACAGAAAACACAGGACACACAGCCTCATGGACACAGTCCACAGAAAACACAAGGCACACAGCCTCATGGACACAGTCCACAGAAAACACAAGGCACACAGCCTCATAGACACAGTCCTTCACAAAACCAAGCACACAGCCTCATGGACACAGTCCACAGAAAACACAAGGCACACAGACTCATAGACACAGTCCTTCACAAAACCAAGCACACAGCCTCATGGACACAGTCCAAAGAAAAAACAAGGCACACAGCCTCATAGACACAGTCCTTCACAAAACCAAGCACACAGCATCATAGACACAGTCCACATAAAACACAAGGCACACAGCATCATCGACACAGTCCACAGAAAACACAGGGCACACAGCCTCATGGACACAGTCCACAGAAAACACAGGGCAGACAGCCTCATGGACACAGTCCACAGAAAACACAAGGCACACAGCCTCATGGACACAGTCCACAGAAAACACAAGGCACACAGCCTCATGGACACAGTCCACAGAAAACACAAGGCACACAGCCTCATGGACACAGTCCACAGAAAACACAGGGCACACAGCCTCATGGACACAGTCCACAGAAAACACAAGGCACACAGCCTCATGGACACAGTCCACATAAAACACAGTCACACAGCCTCATGGACACAGTCCACAGAAAACACAGGGCACACAGCCTCATGGACACAGTCCACAGAAAACACAAGGCACACAGCCTCATGGACACAGTCCACAGAAAACACAAGGCACACAGCCTCATGGACACAGTTCACAGAAAACACAGGGCAGACAGCCTCATGGACACAGTCCACAGAAAACACAAGGCACACAGCCTCATGGACACAGTCCACATAAAACACAAGGCACACAGCCTCATGGACACAGTCCACAGAAAACACAGGACACACAGCCTCATGGACACAGTCCACAGAAAACACAAGGCACACAGCCTCATGGACACAGTCCACAGAAAACACAAGACACACAGCCTCATGGACACAGTCCACAGAAAACACAAGGCACACAGCCTCATGGACACAGTCTACAGAAAACACAGGACACAAAGCCTCATGGACACAGTCCACAGAAAACACAGGGCACACAGCCTCATGGACACAGTCCACAGAAAACACAAGGCACACAGCCTGATGGACACAGTCCACAGAAAACACAAGGCACACAGCCTCATAGACACAGTCCTTCACAAAACCAAGCACACAGCCTCATGGACACAGTCCACAGAAAACACAAGGCACACAGCCTCATAGACACAGTCCTTCACAAAACCAAGCACACAGCCTCATGGACACAGTCCACAGAAAACACAAGGCACACAGCCTCATAGACACAGTCCTTCACAAAACCGAGCACACAGCCTCATGGACACAGTCCACAGAAAACACAGGACACACAGCCTCATGGACACAGTCCACAGAAAACACAGGGCACACAGCCTCATGGACACAGTCCACAAAAAACACACGGCACACAGCCTCATGGACACAGTCCACAAAAAACACAGGGCACACAGCCTCATGGACACAGTCCACAGAAAACACAGGACACACAGCCTCATGGACACAGTCCACAGAAAACACAGGACACACAGCCTCGTGGACACAGTCCACAGAAAACACAGGACACACAGCCTCATGGACACAGTCCACAGAAAACACAAGGCACACAGCCTCATGGACACAGTCCACAGAAAACACAGGACACACAGCCTCATGGACACAGTCCACAGAAAACACAAGGCACACAGCCTCATGGACACAGTCTACAGAAAACACAGGACACACAGCCTCATGGACATAGTCCACAGAAAACACAGGGCACACAGCCTCATGGACACAGTCCACAGAAAACACAAGGCACACAGCCTCATGGACACAGTCCACAGAAAACACAAGGCACACAGCCTCATAGACACAGTCCTTCACAAAACCAAGCACACAGCCTCATGGACACAGTCCACAGAAAACACAAGGCACACAGCCTCATAGACACAGTCCTTCACAAAACCAAGCACACAGCCTCATGGACACAGTCCACAGAAAACACAAGGCACACAGCCTCATAGACACAGTCCTTCACAAAACCGAGCACACAGCCTCATGGACACAGTCCACAGAAAACACAGGACACACAGCCTCATGGACACAGTCCACAGAAAACACAGGGCACACAGCCTCATGGACACAGTCCACAGAAAACACACGGCACACAGCCTCATGGACACAGTCCACAGAAAACACAGGGCACACAGCCTCATGGACACAGTCCACAGAAAACACAGGACACACAGCCTCATGGACACAGTCCACAGAAAACACAGGACACACAGCCTCGTGGACACAGTCCACAGAAAACACAGGACACACAGCCTCATGGACACAGTTCACAGAAAACACAAGGCACACAGCCTCATGGACATAGTCCACAGAAAACACAAGGCACACAGCCTCATAGACACAGTCCTTCACAAAACCAAGCACACAGCCTCATGGACACAGTCCACAGAAAACACAAGGCACACAGCCTCATAGACACAGTCCTTCACAAAACCAAGCACACAGCCTCATGGACACAGTCCACAGAAAACACAAGGCACACAGCCTCATAGACACAGTCCTTCACAAAACCAAGCACACAGCCTCATAGACACAGTCCACATAAAACACAAGGCACACAGGATCATCGACACAGTCCACAGAAAACACAGGGCACACAGCCTCATGGACACAGTCCACAGAAAACACAGGGCAGACAGCCTCATGGACACAGTCCACAGAAAACACAAGGCACACAGCCTCATGGACACAGTCCACAGAAAACACAAGGCACACAGCCTCATGGACACAGTCCACAGAAAACACAAGGCACACAGCCTCATGGAGACAGTCCACAGAAAACACAGGGCAGACAGCTACATGGACACAGTCCACAGAAAACACAAGGCACACAGCCTCATGGACACAGTCCACATAAAACACAAGGCACACAGCCTCATGGACACAGTCCACAGAAAACACAGGACACACAGCCTCATGGACACAGTCCACAGAAAACACAAGGCACACAGCCTCATGGACACAGTCCACAGAAAACACAGGACACACAGCCTCATGGACACAGTCCACAGAAAACACAGGGCACATAGCCTCATGGACACAGTCCACAGAAAACACAAGGCACACAGCCTCATGGACACAGTCCACAGAAAACACAGGACACACAGCCTCATGGACACAGTCCACAGAAAACACAGGGCACACAGCCTCATGGACACAGTCCACAGAAAACACAAGGCACACAGCCTCATGGACACAGTCCACAGAAAACACAAGGCACACAGCCTCATGGACACAGTCCACAGAAAACACAAGGCACACAGCCTCATGGAGACAGTCCACAGAAAACACAGGGCAGACAGCTACATGGACACAGTCCACAGAAAACACAAGGCACACAGCCTCATGGACACAGTCCACAGAAAACACAAGGCACACAGCCTCATGGAGACAGTCCACAGAAAACACAGGGCAGACAGCTACATGGACACAGTCCACAGAAAACACAAGGCACACAGCCTCATGGACACAGTCCACATAAAACACAAGGCACACAGCCTCATGGACACAGTCCACAGAAAACACAGGACACACAGCCTCATGGACACAGTCCACAGAAAACACAAGGCACACAGCCTCATGGACACAGTCCACAGAAAACACAGGACACACAGCCTCATGGACACAGTCCACAGAAAACACAGGGCACATAGCCTCATGGACACAGTCCACAGAAAACACAAGGCACACAGCCTCATGGACACAGTCCACAGAAAACACAGGACACACAGCCTCATGGACACAGTCCACAGAAAACACAGGGCACACAGCCTCATGGACACAGTCCACAGAAAACACAAGGCACACAGCCTCATGGACACAGTCCACAGAAAACACAAGGCACACAGCCTCATAGACACAGTCCTTCACAAAACCAAGCACACAGCCTCATGGACACAGTCCACAGAAAACACAAGGCACACAGCCTCATAGACACAGTCCTTCACAAAACCAAGCACACAGCCTCATGGACACAGTCCACAGAAAACACAAGGCACACAGCCTCATAGACACAGTCCTTCACAAAACCGAGCACACAGTCTCATGGACACAGTCCACAGAAAACACAAGACACACAGCCTCATGGACACAGTCCACAGAAAACACAGGGCACACAGCCTCATGGACACAGTCCACAGAAAACACACGGCACACAGCCTCATGGACACAGTCCACAGAAAACACAGGGCACACAGCCTCATGGACACAGTCCACAGAAAACACACGGCACACAGCCTCATGGACACAGTCCACAGAAAACACAGGGCACACAGCCTCATGGACACAGTCCACAGAAAACACAGGACACACAGCCTCATGGACACAGTCCACAGAAAACACAGGACACACAGCCTCGTGGACACAGTCCACAGAAAACACAAGGCACACAGCCTCATAGACACAGTCCTTCACAAAACCAAGCACACAGCCTCATGGACACAGTCCACAGAAAACACAAGGCACACAGCCTCATAGACACAGTCCTTCACAAAACCAAGCATACAGCCTCATGGACACAGTCCACAGAAAACACAAGGCACACAGCCTCATAGACACAGTCCTTCACAAAACCAAGCACACAGCCTCATAGACACAGTCCACATAAAACACAAGGCACACAGCATCATCGACACAGTCCACAGAAAACACAGGGCACACAGCCTCATGGACACAGTCCACAGAAAACACAGGGCAGACAGCCTCATGGACACAGTCCACAGAAAACACAGGGCACACAGCCTCATGGACACAGTCCACAGAAAACACAAGGCACACAGCCTCATGGACACAGTCCACAGAAAACACAAGGCACACAGCCTCATGGACACAGTCCACAGAAAACACAGGGCAGACAGCCTCATGGACACAGTCCACAGAAAACACAAGGCACACAGCCTCATGGACACAGTCCACATAAAACACAAGGCACACAGCCTCATGGACACAGTCCACAGAAAACACAGGACACACAGCCTCATGGACACAGTCCACAGAAAACACAAGGCACACAGCCTCATGGACACAGTCCACAGAAAACACAGGACACACAGCCTCATGGACACAGTCCACAGAAAACACAGGGCACACAGCCTCATGGACACAGTCCACAGAAAACACAAGGCACACAGCCTCATGGACACAGTCCACAGAAAACACAGGACACACAGCCTCATGGACACAGTCCACAGAAAACACAGGGCACACAGCCTCATGGACACAGTCCACAGAAAAGACAGGGCACACAGCCTCATGGACACAGTCCACAGAAAACACAGGGCACACAGCCTCATGGACACAGTCCACAGAAAACACAGGACACACAGCCTCATTGACACAGTCCACAGAAAACACAGGACACACAGCCTCGTGGACACAGTCCACAGAAAACACAGGACACACAGCCTCATGGACACAGTCCACAGAAAACACAAGGCACACAGCCTCATGGACACAGTCCACAGAAAACACAAGGCACACAGCCTCATAGACACAGTCCTTCACAAAACCAAGCACACAGCCTCATGGACACAGTCCACAGAAAACACAAGGCACACAGCCTCATAGACACAGTCCTTCACAAAGCCAAGCACACAGCCTCATGGACACAGTCCACAGAAAACACAAGGCACACAGCCTCATAGACACAGTCCTTCAGAAAACCAAGCACACAGCCTCATAGACACAGTCCACATAAAACACAAGGCACACAGCATCATAGACACAGTCCACAGAAAACACAGGGCACACAGCCTCATGGACACAGTCCACAGAAAACACAGGGCAGACAGCCTCATGGACACAGTCCACAGAAAACACAGGGCACACAGCCTCATGGACACAGTCCACAGAAAACACAAGGCACACAGCCTCATGGACACAGTCCACAGAAAACACAAGGCACACAGCCTCATGGACACAGTCCACAGAAAACACAGGGCAGACAGCCTCATGGACACAGTCCACAGAAAACACAAGGCACACAGCCTCATGGACACAGTCCACATAAAACACAGGACACACAGCCTCATGGACACAGTCCACAGAAAACACAAGGCACACAGCCTCATGGACACAGTCCACAGAAAACACAGGACACACAGCCTGATGGACACAGTCCACAGAAAACACAGGGCACACAGCCTCATGGACACAGTCCACAGAAAACACAAGGCACACAGCCTCATGGACACAGTCCACAGAAAACACAGGACACACAGCCTCATGGACACAGTCCACAGAAAACACAAGGCACACAGCCTCATGGACACAGTCCACAGAAAACACAGGGCAGACAGCCTCATGGACACAGTCCACTGAAAACACAAGGCACACAGCCTCATGGACACAGTCCACATAAAACACAAGGCACACAGCCTCATGGACACAGTCCACAGAAAACACAGGACACACAGCCTCATGGACACAGTCCACAGAAAACACAAGGCACACAGCCTCATGGACACAGTCCACAGAAAACACAGGACACACAGCCTCATGGACACAGTCCACAGAAAACACAAGGCGCACAGCCTCATGGACACAGTCCACAGAAAACACAGGGCACACAGCCTCATGGACACAGTCCACAGAAAACACAAGGCGCACAGCCTCATGGACACAGTCCTTCACAAAACCAAGCACACAGCCTCATGGACACAGTACACAGAAAACACAGGGCACACAGCCTCGTGGACACAGTCCACAAAAAACACAGGACACACAGCCTCATGGACACAGTCCACAGAAAACACAAGGCACACAGCCTCGTGGACACAATCCACATAAAACACAAGGCACACAGCCTCATGGACACAGTCCACAGAAAACACAAGGCACACAGCCTCATGGACACAGTCCACAGAAAACACAAGGCAAACAGCCTATACACCACAGCTTCGAAGCACACAGTTTGGCATATTATGTACACAGGCACACAGCCATCATTAGCACCCAGCTAATACATGTAGAGTTGGATTTTCAGGCACACAGCCCTAGCCTCCCAGCACTTGCATTGTAGAGGCGAGCCCCTAGACCACATTCTCTGTCAAAGTTCTGTCTAGCACTCCCCCACCCTACCTTGGGCTGCTTATAAAATACCTTGAAACAGCATGCTTAGCATGAGTTCCACACCTACCCGAGTTGACTGAGACATCCTATAGTCCCCTATACTTGCCAAACTCACCTGGGTGATAACACGTGCACTACACGTGCATGAATGACCTGTCACAGTTGAGTATCCTCAATAGCACACATTGTAGTAAGGAGTATCCTGACACCCAGGCATTGCTAGTGTTATATGGCTAAGACTAGGGCTGACCCAGGCATCGTTAGTGTTATATGGCTAAGACTAGGGCTGACCCAGGCATCGTTAGTGTTATATGGCTAAGGCTAGGGCTGACCCAGACATCGTTAGTGTTATATGGCTAAGACTAGGGCTGACCCAGACATCGTTAGTGTTATATGGCTAAGACTAGGGCTGACCCCGACATCGTTAGTGTTATATGGCTTAGGCTAGGGCTGACCCAGACATCGTTAGTGTTATATGGCTAAGACTAGGGCTGACCCAGACATCGTTAGTGTTATATGGCTAAGACTAGGGCTGACTCAGACATCGTTAGTGTTATATGGCTAAGACTAGGGCTGACCCCGACATCGTAAGTGTTATATGGCTAAGACTAGGGCTGACTTATATATCGTTGGTGTTATATGGCTAAGACTAGGGCTGACCCAGACACTGTTAGTGTTATATGGCTAAGACTAGGGCTGACCCAGACATCGTTAGTGTTATATGGCTAAGACTAGGGCTGACCCAGACACTGTTAGTGTTATATGGCTAAGACGAGGGCTGACCCAGACATCGTTAGTGTTATATGGCTAAGACTAGGGCTGACCCAGACACTGTTAGTGTTATATGGCTAAGACTAGGGCTGACCCAGACATCGTTAGTGTTATATGGCTAAGACTAGGGCTGACCCAGACATCGTTAGTGTTATATGGCTAAGACTAGGGCTGACCCAGACATCGTAAGTGTTATATGGCTAAGACTAGGGCTGACCCAGACATCGTTAGTGTTATATGGCTAAGACTAGGGCTGACTCAGACATCGTTAGTGTTATATGGCTAAGACTAGGGCTGACCCAGACATTGTTAGTGTTATATGGCTAAGACTAGGGCTGACCCAGACACTGTTAGTGTTATATGGCTAAGACTAGGGCTGACCCAGACATCGTTAGTGTTATATGGCTAAGACGAGGGCTGACTTATATATCGTTGGTGTTATATGGCTAAGACTAGGGCTGACCCCGACATCGTTAGTGTTATATGGCTAAGACTAGGGCTGACTAATATATCGTTAGTGTTATATGGCTAAGACTAGGGCTGACCCAGACACTGTTAGTGTTATATGGCTAAGACTAAGGCTGACTAATATATCGTTAGTGTTATATGGCTAAGACTAGGGCTGACTAATATATCTTAGTGTTATATGGCTAAGACTAGGGCTGACCCAGACATCGTTAGTGTTATATGGCTAAGACTAGGGCTGACCCAGACATCGTTAGTGTTATATGGCTAAGACGAGGGCTGACTAAGACATCGTTAGTGTTATATGGCTAAGACTAGGGCTGACCCAGACATCGTTAGTGTTATATGGCTAAGACTAGGGCTGACCCAGACATCGTTAGTGTTATATGGCTAAAACTAGGGCTGACCCAGACATCGTTAGTGTTATATGGCTAAGACTAGGGCTGACCCAGACACTGTTAGTGTTATATGGCTAAAACTAGGGCTGACCAAGACATCGTTAGTGTTATATGGCTAAGACTAGGGCTGACCCAGACATCGTTAGTGTTATATGGCTAAGACTAGGGCTGACCCAGACATCATTAGTGTTATATGGCTAAAACTAGGGCTGACCCAGACATCGTTAGTGTTATATGGCTAAGACGAGG